>NC_081409.1:103318624-103408624 GCF_030272615.1 Cryptomeria japonica | reverse complement strand
ATATATATATATATATATATGTATATATATATATATGTATATATGTATATATATATACACACACACACACACACACACACACACACACATATATATATATATATATCTTATGTGAATACATGGGTACGAGAGTACGTATACACGACCGTATACGTGCTCCCGCAATCAAGTATACATAAGATATATAAGTCATATATATATAAATATATATCAATATATATATTTATATCACACTAATTATCTTGCATAGACAAGATTTATTTTAATAAATTAATTAATACCTAGCCAACTTTATTTGGCAATTTCAATAAGACAAGTATATGAAATTAAAGAGGGTGCCTTGTCATATAATAAATTTAAAAGCTATTACCTAAGCCACAAAGTCTATTAAGTGACACATATCAATTTAATTAAACAAATATTTACACCCCTTATTCATTAGTGCTATGCTCACTACATGTTGTTATTTGCTGAGTAAATCATAATCTCTTATCGGGCATATGGTGGAAAAATGGACTTAATGTATATTCAAATTCTTCATTATAAAATGGAAATGGAAAAGAAAATAGTTTGGAAGCTTCTATCATATGATAAGAAAAGGATATTTTTCTCGAGCATTTTTGGTGTGAGCCTACGAGGTTTCTCCATGAAGCCAAAAAAATGCAGAACACGTGAAAAAACAAGCTCACACACACAACATGACTTCCTCTAGCAAATTTGGAGAAATGTCTGGTATTAGGGCATAAGGAGAAGGAAAAAAGCGTTTGCGTGTTTACATAAGCCAAGAGGGAAACCAAAAACGATTCACTTCTAGTTTTAAAAAAATGGCAGATAGAAGGGTTTTCTCTATGTTTTTATCATTTCAGCCTGCTATTACTTCATATTCTACTAGAGATTCACCATTACTGCTCTACATTTTTCCTGGAGTAGAGGTTTGGCAAAAGAGGGGTGCTAGAAAACAACCTACAGACGTTTCTCATCATTTTTAGGTCATGTATTCATACCCAACCTTGAGTTTTGGGTTATACTCCATTCCTTGTTTCTTAGGTTCGAATATAATGAGATGTTAAAGGAAATATATGGGAAAACCAAGATACAATTATTATGTGTTCTTCTTTTGTTTTGGAAAGAAAGAGTAAGCAATATGTAGTTATTCTTGTTGTTGTTGTTGTTCATCATTTGTTATGTGCAAACCTAAGTAGGAAGTTAATTTTATTTCTTCCAAAACTACTCTTAATCGATGAAGAAGGGTTTATATAGTTTGACTATATTTTTCTCTTCCATGAGAAGATGTAACAGGTATGTTTACGTATAGATCTGTATATATAAGACATATATACAAATATGTATGTATAAATACTTGTACATCTAAGAATTACTATTCTATCTCTTTAAATCTGATTTAGAAAGAGAGAAAATGAATTAAGAACCTGTACTACTGATTTTGGGTAAGGGTTTGAAAAGTTTGCAAATTATAAGGAATTTATATTTTATTTTCTGCTATGACCCTGCTGTTAGCTCCCTCTTAACAACATAACCTTTGTTTCTTTATTAAACTTTGCTAGGCAAACTATAATTATCTAAGTTTCGTAATAGAACTACTGAATCTGCATTATATCAATGTCTGGTTGTAAAATTTATATCCTCTCTGTTATGAAACTTAAACTATGGCAGCAGCCTTTGTGAAAACTTAAGTAAACTCATACAAAACCTCTACATATGAACTGATTGTTCATTTGCTTTAAGAAAATTAAGCCCTAAATCTGACGCATCTGAAATTACTTAGCATACATGTGAAGGTGTGGGTACAGGTGTATACTTGTACATGTACATTGACATATACCGGTAAGTAAATACCAGTATGGTTTATAACTGGTAATACTTAACGTGTATGTCAAAGTATTTGTACATTTGAAACCTTGTACACGTACATTAACATGTACTAGTAAGTATATATATCAGCATGGTTATTAACTGATAATCAACAAGGTGAACTTGTAAAGATTTATAACCTTACCTCTCAGTATAGGAAGGGTGTTCTTCCTTTGACCTGAATAAGAAGATTCCTTACCTCTTAAATGAGCATTTCATATTTATCTAAGACTGAAATAACATTAAACAACATAATCAGGCGATCTTTCTAATTGAGATTACCATCTCTAGTCAATGAAATTAACTAATACCCTAGCCTAGGAAGAAAGAGGGTAGAAGGGCACTGTTGTACTTTCGATGCAACTAGTGTCACCATTGAGAGATTACTCTCAAGATGCCTAGGACAATAGAGTCATGTCAGACAAAGTTTATATTCCATACTTATGAGTTGGATGTACAACTAGCAGTTATTATGCCCCCTATTTTCCCATGCCAGGAATTTTGTTGAACCTTCACAAATCATTGCAATCTTAATGAGAAGAAATAAACAACTTAAAGAGTACTAGAGTTGATAACAAATGATAAATTAGACATACATATGGTCATTTTTCCTATATGAGTTCAGTCGAACTCATTTGATCTTAAATCCATGCCGAGAAGGGTGTGATCATTGATAGCGCATTAATTTGTGCTTGCAGTGTTAAACCTTGGCCAAGGTGGTGCTGCGTAATGCATGCATTTGTTTGATCCAGATACACCTCTAGTCAGGAGCATCATACTATTAGGGAGTTACCCTTGGTGTATGATCGAATAATGTGTGTAGGTCTTAACAACAAGTCTCAAATGCCATTGAGTTCCACTTCCTGTTACCTCCCTACGAAGGGCCGAGCCAATCCAGTTGGATATGGCACGGGGGACTAGATATTCCGTGGTTGGGTGGAAAAGTGCCCCGATGATACTCTCCCTCCTCACCAGTAACTCGATAAAGTTATGAAGTTTAGAATGTTAGCATCAGTTGAAATGTACTCTCTAAACCCTCTATCTCTTTCATTTAATGCAATGTTATTTATTTCCTTATTTTATGTTTATGTTTGATTTAGTTCAATGAAATTCTTCCAATTATTCTTATCTTTAAAATAAATAAATAAACTCTTCCTTTTATGTTAAGTTTGAAATTGATCATGCTAACGGTTATATTTGTAATGACTAGTTTCGTTTCAGCAAGTTATATTATGTTTAAATGCTTCAGCTAAATTATAACTAATCCTAAGACTAGTTCAAAAGAAGAGTTTGATTTAACTTAGGACTTGTGCACTTGATAGGTGCACAAGAGCAACTACAAAATGACACCTAAGGTGTTGATTGACATGATCAAATTCCACTGGGAAAAACATGAAAATGACTAACCTCAAGCTAAATTTTGCTTTTGTAATTCCTTGAACTTTTGCAAATTGTTCTTCATTTGCACTACATCAAGTCCCTGAGTGTTGATAGTGATGACCTTGACCCTGGTGATGGAATCTTCTAAGTCAGTGCAACACTTCTTATGTTTCTTCATAAGCAAATCCAAAAAATCTAAGATGAACTAAAAATCAAGAAATTTATCAATTAAGGACAAAGAAAAATCCTCCCTATCAACTTCGACAGTCACAAGCAAACTGAATTCCTTGATGATTTCGTCCACCTCAAGCACCTTTTCATTCTCATTAAGGAAAGCACATCGAATCTTAGAGATTTTTGCAACAATCTCTTTCTTTTTATTTGCACATTCTTTTTGAGATTTCCTCATATCCTTGACTAGGCGCTCAAGGATATTCATCTGATACTCCAAAGCCTCTCATTGTTCAATGTACATGCACCGTGAAGGAATAAAACCACTTTGTATGAGATTGTCTAGATAATAATCTTCAAATTTCAACCATGCTTCAAAAATCTTTTTCTTGTATTTCAAGTTCCTAAGAGAAAATCTCTATGGTGCTATCTACCTCTATCCTCACTACATCAAGATTGTTGACAATGGTACAAGCTAAATTTATGAGTTGTGTGCCCTGGCTCAGCATCCGATCCATCCATTCTCCTACAACTCTGCTACACGATGTTTCCTGTTCAACTCTTTTGATAGACTGTTCATCTAAAGATGAGGTTATTGGTTTAACAACCTCTGAGGACTTAGTTACCTTGATCAGAATTCAGGTGAGTTGCTCAATTTGTGCCTTGAGTTGATCTTTCTTGGCATTATATTCATCATATCTTGAGACTAGGGCTTCCAAGGCTAATTGAGCATCCCGCGCCATAGAATCATGAGTATGCTTTCCTATCTCAATCCTGTGAATCGCATAATCTGACTCCTGGATTTTATCAATATATGTGTTCGGAGGAGGTACAACAACCTCAGCATACTTGTTCCTTCCTTTGTCAACCTTAACCCTTGATAGAGTTTTAGCCTTCCTGGTAGTTTTGGGCTTGATAAGAACAAGTTTACTGAAATCAAAATCTTCAAGAGAAACTACCTGCTTCTATCTCTTTGGCGCATTAGAAAACAACCAAGGTGGTAAAGTTGAATCATCATCTTCACATATTACCACATCTTGAGAGGGATTGATAGAATCCTGAATGGTGGTGGTTACTATAGGTGATGTCATCATGACAACATGGGAAGGATTTTCAAGGGATGATTCATTGGATCTAGGAGCTGACTCATTCATGAATTTATCAAAATAATCTAGCATGGTGATAGAAACTTCAGACAACATTGGAAAAGTTGAGAAGGCATTCTTAATGTTGCCACGAGGAGTGTCTAAGGCAGACTCACTAGCACTAGTGGAAGATACATGGATAATATTTGAAGGGGAAATACAAGTGACCATTGGAGGTTCTAACTCAAAGGTAGAAATAGGAGTCTGTAATGTAGATGAAGAAGGACGTACTTGGGGTAAGGACTTATCTACTTGCGGCAATTCTTCTTCATCAAATTCAACATATTCTTTATCACTTTCTTCTTGTCCTTCTCCCAATTGATCAACATCAATGGGTTCTTCATCAGGATGCTCACCCTCCACTTGTTCATTTGGAACTTCAGACTCCTGTGTCTCGTGAACATTAGAGGTTGATGGCTCTCCTTGGTTTTTCCCTTTCTTAGTTCCAACTATGAACTACAATTTGGGAGCCTTGGCCAAAGTAGTGGAATCTTGTTTGTTCTTGGTTCTGATTTATGATCTTCTTCCCATTAGGCTAGTAGTGTCATCATCAAAACCAAAAGAGAATCAAGACAACCATGACCACCACTAAAAGTCAACCATCCACTACGACCACTAGAAGTTGCCCTGCCTATCAAACCCCACCCAACATCAAAGCCTTCATGTGGGGGAGAGGTAAAGCACCATCAAGAAAAACCAATCCCACCACCATATTGGCAGGGAGGAACTTGGGACCAAGGGGTCTAACAACAATGGGCTAAAGAACTATGACCATATCAACGTCCACAAGGTGGTGAACAACCACGAGAGACAAATTTGTCGGGAGGTTCTCAAGCCACTATGCTAGGGACATTTCCCTAGTGTTCAAGAAGCTCCTAGATGTGAGAAACCTATATTGCTAGCATATTTGCTTGCATCTAGATCTGAAGCATCACATTGTTGCAAATACATGTTTTAGAAAAAAAGTGAAACATCAATGACAATACAATTATGAGTAAACAAAACAGCATTTCTATCTTTCCATAGAGAAAATACAATCTCCATCCTAAAAGCATGTGATATTTGGGTATACTTGAAAGGAATATGAGACCAATCCCCCGAAAAGAGCCATGTTCCAGGAAAATGGTTGTGGACGGAAGGGGCGAAAAAAGTCATGAATTCAACTCCACAAGTTTTGAGCATGATGACAGAGCTAGAATATATGTTTGAAAGATTCTGGTTAACCACATAATGGACAACAAGGATTTATAACAACTATATGCCAAAGGTGAGAGACCAAAGGCAATCCTTGGAAAATAATACACCAACCCAAGTGGGTGAGCTTAAGATCAATGACAGTAGACTAGATATTATGAAATCGTCATTGCCAAACAAAAAGAAGCGATTGCAAGTGTCACCAAAGATTCAATGTAGACACTGTGGGAAGGTGCAGAGAGAGCCAATGGTTTCCCAAACATGACTTATAGTTATAGAACACGATGTCACGAGACCGATGCCAACCTTTCCACCAAGGCTTCATAAAGTGAATACCAATTTTTTGTAACATATTCAATGGCATAGTTAATAAAACCATGTCATATGTATCTATATGTAGTTAAGAAAGTCAAAACTAGGTTTTCATATCTTCCCAACGATGATAATTCATCGAGGCTCTAGAAAAAATTGTTGGGGGAGTGAATGCCTCACTTGTGAAAATATAGGGGCATGAACCTATGGCAATCGGGCAAGGGGAAGCCCCTGAATCTAAATGAGCAAAGACCACTAGAGATTATCCTAGTTGTAGGAATACCATCTTGAAAGCCAGAACTGGCCCACCAGAGCCAAGGTTCAATGGCTTCCCAGACATGCTAAATGCTCTTAGCAAAAAAAGTGCCTTCAATGTGCACATCATCTTTCATCACCAAAAGGGTTTGAAAATCAATCCCCTTCCAAGCCGACTACTTGCCAAGATAATTGAAAGAAATGCAATACCCGAGGAGAATTTTCTAGTCTTCGTTGCCATAATTGACATAAATAATTAATTTTGCACGAAGAGTCATGCCTTGCCTCTAGGTAGAGGAGCCCAAGATTACTCAAGTCATGTGGGAGACAAAAAGACTCCCCAACAAGTCTATGAAAACCTTTATGGTCTTCAAAAGAGGCCCATAAGAAATCTCTTAAAAGATTTTACAACTTGATAAAAGAAGCCTTTGATAGATCTCAACAAGAAGAGTAATAAATGTGGGTGGCTATGAAAATTTTTGAGCACCCCTGTAACTTGCTAACCAATGGAAGTGGTTTGGTAATCTAGAAGGAAAACGTTTTTCTATTTTGGCAAGGTTCGCATTCCAAAGCTCCACAAGTGAAGTGTGGAAAGCAAAACAAATGCCTAGAAATTGAAAGATTTCACTGTGCCCTATCCACTTACACCCATATTTGAGCAACCGAGGTGGAGCATGAGAAAGGATTGCATGTAATATTGAGACTTATGTCATTGAATGGTAGACCCTTAAGCCAAACAAAAGGTGTCAGGAAACTGAAGGGCCTCCTTAATATTTTGTACCATGGTAGATAAATCAATCACCACAACCTCACCCATGTTGTCATTAAACATCAGTTCCTACAATAGGAGAATGGTCAACAAAAATAGGAGAAATTATTTTAGAGTAGGGCCCCTACTGTCAAAAGGCCAAAAATTTTAAAAAGGCACCTTTGCTTGCACCTCACATCTATACTTAACCTTGGACTACTCCCATCCCTCCTATTATTCATTTATAGAAGGAGGAGGAACCAATTGTCTGTAAAGTCCCTATTTCCCCTACTCCTACAAGGTTATATTCCCCAATATTAAAAACAACATGAGCTTATCCTCTCAACCCACAAACCAGATTGTGCTGTTGGCTCTAACTATAGAAGGAGGCAGAGGAAGAAGTGACAAAGACCATTGAGTTTGTAAAAATACTAGGAGGGTCGTACCTTGTAGCAACCCCTAACACTACTTCAACCATCTAGAGCCACTCAAATGAAGGAAAAAGAGAAAATTTATGAAAATGAATCTCAATCTAATGTTGAGGAGAGTATCCCACTTGTATAGACCCTTTCTCTCTTGAAGGCAAAGCAAGAATTGTGGGATTATTGTAACTAACTTTCACATATTTATATACTATTATCTTCCCATGAAAAGGATTTAGCCAAAGCTTATAATGACATAGAACATGCAAAATAGTAAATTGAATAAATACTGAATGACATGGAACAATAATTGGTATTCCAGGAAAATGCCTTGCAAGAGGTGCATTTGAAGGCTAATTTTGATGTAGAAGTGATCTGCCAATTACAACAAGAACTAACTCAAGCTAGAGAGGATAACGCTAGAAAATGTGAGTTTATTGTAGTTATTTCTCATTGAGAGGGATTTCCTCCTATCGCCTCATAATCAAGCACCTAATAATTCTTTCCTCCACTATTGTGTTACATGTTTCTCACATCTTTTTGATTAAGGTTAGAAAATAATCAACTCTGAAGAGAGTTGGATGCTCTTCTATGAGAGATGAATGCAATAGAATTACAAGAGGGCCAATCATGTGAGGTAGCTTCTACATTTCTAGCTATGAGAAAATCTTCTCAAATGTATTTATTGTTCAATAATAGTTTCTAAAATTAAAAATTATGCAAATTTCTTAAAATGACCACTTCATTTTGAGAATGACATACAATTTTTAGAAATATATTTTCATAATGATCCACAAATACAAAACTAAATATGTGATTTCATTAGTATGGGTTTATTTTTTTTCATAACCACACTTTCATGCTAAATCTTTATGTTAGAGATTTACAATTAAGAGTATTTTTATCCCTATCACATAACCAAACAAATTAGAGTAGGAGAATGGATGATTATATAATTTCCTAAAGAGCCCTTACACTCCCAATGACACATAAATACCTTGATTTTGGTTCCTTCGAAAAAGATTTTGAAGCCTTAACATTATAGTCCCAAATAACTGACTACTATCTCCAAAACCTCTAGTCTAGCATTGCTACCTTCCAAACCTATGAATCTACCCTACTTCCAATCACCCACACTATCCATGAAGCTAGGTATAATACCATCTTAGAATCCCTTTTTTAAAGTGAGCAAATTTCACCTACCAACATCTCATGGAGTCTAACAAGGGCATGAAATATTATTGTGTTGACCATAGAGTGATAACAAAATTGGATAGGGGTGCAACTTAGACCATTTTTCATCATCATGTCTAGACCTTTAACCTCAACAACAAAACATGTATCTACAAACATGTGACACTGGCTCTAGAGAATCAAGTGCAACAATAAATATGCTAATCTTGGCAAAAACTTCATAGAATATAAAATGGAAAATTATGTTTGTGTGGTTTGATTTGAAAAGGTCAACCAAGGCAACAAAGGGCCAGTTCAATCATAACCATAAGGACATGGTTTTGGGTAGGTAGAAGCAAAATGATGAGATTAAAAATTTGATGTTTAAGGACTTCTTTCAATTATGCTTTTAAGACAATTACCATGATAAACATATTGATAATTTCGTGTTTCTTCTCATAAAAGAAATTAATCTATCATGTTAATGGGAACGTTTATTTTGCATAAAATATTACTCTGATGATGAATATTTCCTCTTTTGTCTATAAATGCATTTGATATCATAACTAACCTCTACAGGAACTTGTACTTCCCAAAAACCCAAATAAGCTATTAACAACTCTAGAGAATTAGAAGAAATGGAATCATTGTCAGGGACTGTGGGAGCTAGGGTTTGGTGGAAGGATGGACATGGGGGTGAGATGCAATGTGCGTAGCATAGAGATTGGGTGTTAGCTGAGAGTTTTGCAACCGTCACAGAAGAATACAATGCCTAGATGGGTGGTCACGTGGACGGGAGCCATGGTCGATCGAGGGTCTTTAATCTGCAGTCAGGGCTCTTATTTCGAACGCAAATGGGACCATGTGCCTCCCATTTCAATGAAGGTATGGCTTGGTGGGGAGGCCATGAGGTTCTTTCCCTCTGTTTGCAGATCTTGGTGCCCAAATGATAGAGCTACACATTCTAGTTAGGTTAAGGGGAGGAGAGGTGAGAAATGTAATGCCATACTTCCCTCAGCAAAGACAGTTACAATGGAGCTTGATGGAGGGATTGAAAAGGAGTTGGAGCACAATGTTACCATTTTTTCTAGCCTAGGTTTGATCAGTCATTTCAGAGATGTTTGGCCAAGTTTAAAAGAGCTCCATAACTATATTTAAAAACAATGAGAACCCATTTTGAATAGATGCTTTCAAATCTATCCATGTGATCATGGTTTCTTCATTGTAGTTTTTGAAAACGAGGAAGATAGGAACAAGGTGTTTTGTGACCATTAATGGTGTTGGGAAGGTAAACATATGCTAATGTAAAAACCATGGCACCTAGGTTTCGATCCTGTCTCAAAATATTTAATCGGATCTCCCTTTGGGTAAGGCTTTCAAATTTACCTCTTCATTTTTGGTTTGATTCTTGCTTTGAAGTGCTGGGGAATTCTATTGGTATTTTATTAATGGTGGATGAGGGTTCATGTAATCTTCTACATTCTACTTATGCTCAAATTTTAGTGGTGGATGTTTCTAGGAAGCTTCCAGAAGTCATTTCCATAAAATCATCAAAAGGGTGTTGGGAGCAGTTAGTGGTCTATAAGGGAATCTCTTTCAAATCCAAGAGATTCTTTTAGACCGGACATGTTGTTGCATAATGTGTCAAATGGGGAGAGGAGAAGACTACTACCTGGTGGAAAGAGGTCTCTACCTGCCATTACTCAATGGAAAAATAAATTGATCATTATGAGAATAGATCACTTGCCCATGTGGTATTTATGTTGGTTCCAAGGAATCGACCATGGACACCCCTGCTTCTGGGATCTCTTATGGGAAGGTGAATTATGATTTGATCAGTGTGAATGTTGGTCGTGAAATAAAGATGAAGAGTAGGGCAACTTCTCTGACACCCAGGGGTTTGTAGACTAAAAAAAATACACATTTACAAGACGGGGGAATGGAAGCCTAAATTTTTGAAGGACTGGGTGTGCATGTTGGGTAGGAGGCGAAAGAGGGTTGGTGTGTGGTGAAAGGGAAGTGAGAGAGAAGACACAAGAAAGATGGTTGTCATATCATTTTACATTCTAACTCTAAAGATACGACTTCTTAGTTTTATTTTAAGCCTAACCTATTAATGGGTCTTTTTATCTCGAGTTGTATGCATGATGAGGTGGCTCCTTGTTTGTATCCCAACTTGGTTTAGGCTAGGAGAAAACCCCAACATTAATAAAATCTAAATTTTATTACCAACCCAAAAAACTCTGGAGAATCAGGTGCAACAATGGATATGTTGATGTTGGAAGGAACTTCATAGAATATGAAAGGGAAAATTATGAGTGTGTGGTTTGACTTGAAAAGGTCAGTTAGGGAAATAAAGGGCCAATTCAATTATAACCATAAGGAAATGGTTTTGAGTAGGCAGAAGAGAAATGATGAGATTAAAACTATGATGTTTAAGGACTTCTTTTAATTATGCTTTTAAGAAAATTGGCATGATAGACATGTTGATAATTTAACATTTTTTATCATAAAAGAAATTAATGTGTCATGTTAATGGGAATGTTAATTTTGCATAAGATATTGCTTTGGTGATGAATGTTTCCTCTTTTATCTATAAATGCATTTGATATTATGGCGTTTGGTGTGTGCAAGTGGCATTGAAACTGAGAAGGTCGGAAATATCAATGAGTTGGTTTCTTCTGCTTCTAACTATGATGATTTTCTTGGTACTAGAGGAGAAAATATCATCCTTGTAAGATCTGATCCCATGCTCGAAGAATGCAATATCCATAGGTCGGGAGTGGCTATTAATGTGCAGAAGCAATCTTTTAGTTATGTCATCTACTCTGATAATGCTAATAGGGTTGTGCATGAGTTTGAATATTTTAGTAACATCGAGCATGGAGTTGTAAGAAATGCTGAGATGCTTGATGAAGTGGAGAATGTAGTTGATACCTTTCATCGTCTCAAGCATTGTATAGGGTGTCCCTTCCAGAATTTGACTCACCCCTATGACAAGCCCTTGCCAGATGAAAAAGAGAAAATTACCTTTAGTGCAATTCTTAGCCGATCTATGGAATGTGATAAGGATACATTATTGTTGCCCGAGGAGGTCTACAATGATGAATGGTTGTTCGAACATGGACACATCCTTGAACTTTCCTCTCGTCTCATTAGTTTGAAGATTGATCTTGCAATAGTCGCATGGAGGTACCATTTCCAAATCAAGTTGGGCAACCACGGTCCATTGATTCACAAAGGTTCATATTTTCCCCTGCCCATTAATGGATTCATTTGAACACCTACTGATACTTTTGGAGTAGGGCCTTGTGGCCATGTATATACTTAGGTTTTTGGTGTTCTTGTTTTTATCCCTTTGTTCAATGTTGTGTTTGTTTTCTTTGGTTGGTCTCTTTCTTTGACTCTATAGCCCAATGGACAAAGCACTAGTCTAAACCAGAGATTCTAGAGTTCTCTACATCATCGTGGTCCTTGTCCCCATTCAGAGCTTATGTTTCCTCTCCCCCTCGCCAATTTTTCATCTACAACCTCTGATCTTGAAACTTTCCTCATGGGTATCTTATGTCGCACTATCAACCTTTAATTCCAATTTAGAACCAAGCTTTGTTATTTCTAGAGTTCCTTAGAAGACTGCTCCCCCGATTTCTCTCTTCCTAGTGCCAACTCAAGTGATGGTCGGCTAGCCTTTGTGGTTTGAAACTGTCTTTAAGGTTCTTGTGTTCTATAAATACCTGACATCGCGATCCTTATGATGATTACCAATACCTATTGGTTGATCGATCGACTCGGGAACTTCTACATCACTTCCACTGATGTTCAAGTGCTCGACCTTACTAGGCGGTTGATACTCCTTTGAAAGCAATGGATCATACTAAGTGACAAAGGAAATCATGTTTGCATCAGATATCAAAGGATTTGGGAACTTATGGAATCATCCTTTGAAATATTTAACTTGTCGATCACCGTACATTACACTTTTTCCAAGACCTAATCCTATGAAGATTTGCATGTATGACTTCGTAATGGCTAATTAAACGGTGAAAGACATGCAAAGGTGGTGCCACGAGTTATAGCATTTAATGAGGTGCTTTCTTACAGAAGGCATTTAATCTGTTTTCACTCGCTCATTATGATCTTTGAAGTTGTCCAAGAAAACATTGATTTGAATTGGCTAGAGAATGAACAAGAAGACATTATCCTTAGATTATATGCTCTCGTGTGGAATTAACAAACTTGTTTTACGGGGTATAGGGAGACGGTGACATTGTTGGGAAAGATAGAAAGGCAAGCTGACAATCACAATCACCAATTACAAGAGGAAATTGTTGCAGCGAGAAATCTAGGCAATTAGGCAGACAATCAAGTGCTAAAAATGGTACTTCAAGGAGACGGTCCCATTACCAATAATGCAGTCGAATATAAAGTTCACTGAAAATCCACAAGAAGACATACTTGTTGGGTTGACAAATTTGGCTTGGCAATGCAAGCGCAACTATGTTGAATACATGAGGGTGAATTTTGTGTTTGAAGAAGAAGAGGAGAAAGCATAAGACATGATGCCTTCCTTGAAAGCGAGCTTGATATGCTAAGGAATCCTGCTCCACCAGCCGTTTGAATACCGGCTAGATAGTTAGGATAGGTTTCCAATTTTGGCTTTGAATTATGAACTTATGTAATACCACATGTGTTTTAAGGTAGCTTTCAATTTTTTTTAGTAAAAAATGTTCTTTCCAAGAAACCGTTATCTTTATAAAGATATTTTCTTTTATATATAGCTATAGGTAGATGGAAAAGAGGGAGGATTGATCCCCCTTGTACATTGATGCATGAGTGAGAATCTATCAGTTTTCATTTTTTAGGTGTCTTTAGCTTAAGCAATGGAAAGTGACACCATATTTTCTTTTTAGAAGCATAATTTTGTATGCAAAAAATGAATACTTTATGCTTTTGAATGTGATTCTAAGAATGGGGAATTGTTTTAGGCTTTGTATTCATGTTAACATTTACTTTGAGATTCGCAATCAGTTCTTTGAATCCATTTGTCTCCTATATTATGGATGTGTGTGTTTACAAAGCTCTGAATCTTGATGCATCTACATCACTCGGGAAGGATATCTGTCATTTTTTCGTGGTCATCTATCATATGTGATGAATGGGTGGACTTTGAGTCACCTATTTATTATTTTCCCATCTCTTTCTCTTTGTTTTGTTTTCATGTTTGTCTTTCTTACTTTCTGATTAAAAGTATCCCCCATTTAAAATCCCCAATTATATCATAAGAGAGGGTTGTACCTCTAAAATTAAAAGGATAGTTCCTAATTCAATTAGCAATTTCTCCAACTGTTTGTTGCATATTTGTCTCTATCAATAGGGCACAAAGGGTTTTGTTTTATCTTTCAAAAGAGATAAATTTATACGCAAACAATATGTATGTGCGCACACACACGCGCGCGCGCACGCGCGCATATACATATACATATATGTGTGTGTATATATATATACACATACATATGTATATGTATATATAGACACACACACAGAGAGAGAGAGAGAGAGAGAGAGAGAGAGAGAGAGAGAGAGAGAGAGAGAGAGAGAGAGAGAGAGAGAGAGAGAGAATTCATATAATAATTTAAGAAATATGAATCAAAACATAAGAATGTATAATGATATATGTTAATTACTAGTAAATTGGCAGCCCTCCTAATAGGGGACATTACATGTCAAGACCCATCTTTTCACCCACCTGAACCTGAACTACACTTAAATGAAATGTTAATATAAATTTCTATTTTTCTAATGCACTTTTCTTTTCCATTATTTAAATTTTACTACACTTGTTATTATATTTACAAATATAAGTACTATAAGATGTTAACATATCTTCTATGAGTATTAATATTTATCTTTTAAATACGTCTAGTATGACACACACACACACACACACACGTAATACATATATATGTATAGGTGTAGGTATACAGGTATATATATATATACATATATATACACATATATATGTATGTATAGATGTATATACATATATGTATATGTATATATACATATATGTATATATACATATATGTATAGATGTATATATACATACATCTATATACATGTATATATACATATACATATATGTATATACATCTATACATCTACATATATGTATATATCTGTATATATACATACATACATATGTATGCATGTATGTATGTATGTGCATGTATACATACATACATGCACATACATACATACATACATACATACATACATACATACATATATATGTATGTATGTATGTATATGCATGTATGTATGTATACATACATGCACATACATACATACATGCATACATACATATATATAATATGGTAGGTATTTAATAATTATTCACTTTATCCCTTTAGGGTTTTTTTAGGGTTGCATATTCTCCTTTTATAAGGATTGTATTGTATTTTTTTATACTATTCCCTTTCTGAATAATAATCTTCTTCTTCAGAGCCATTATTGTTTTTTGTCTCCATTCTTCTCTTGTGATAGGTATTTTGCTTGCAGGTGTTCTTGAGATCTCTGAAGTTGTATTTCTCAACTTCTTCATGGTATCAGAGCCTACATTTGCTGCTACTTGTTCCTAATTTTTCAGAAGATTTTTTGGAGGAGGGTTTCAAGCTTTTTTCAAAGTTTTTTGTTTTTTTTTAAAAAATTATTTGCATCTAGAAATATTTTTTGTTTCTGGGCATTTTGGGCTCAAACAGACCTCATTGTTGAACTCAGAACACCCCAAAACCCCCATTTTTATATAAAATTTATCCAATTTGGACAACTTTAGCCTCTGGAGTTTTTTTTTGGTTTTTGCCCAATTTTGGCATGAATTTCGAGAAAGTTGTTAAAAAAAAGGCAGGAGGGGGGGCGTCGATGGCCTCTGTAGGTCCATACGGCCCACAACAAGTCGTGGTTCCTACCGTCGTCACCCAGGCCTAGGCCCTGCCTCCTGTCGATCCTCCACCTCTTCACCAACAACCGCAGTCGTTCGTCGTCGTTGCCCAGGCCCTCCGATCCACCAACCACCGACAGCTTCTGGCCGCCGCCGCCGCCCGACATGCAACTACTTTTCCAGCCCCGCCCACTTTTCTGATCGGCGATCTTTTTTTTTCGGCAACCTTTTTTTTTTCAAGAACCTTTTTATCGGCGAAGGTTTTTTCATGCAGTAGGGGGATTTTTTCGGGCACCAAATTTTTTTTTAGGCGACCTATTTTTTTCCAGCAAGCAGGAAATATTCTGCTGATGTCAACAATACATACACCTTTGCATGGCCCCTGAGACCTTCTTTGTGCCCTAAAAGAGGGGATTTTTTGTTTTGGCCATATCTTGGGCATACGATATCGTTCTTGGGCAAACGAGACATCTTTGGAAAGTTGGTTTCGTCTACTTTCCAGATTTGTGGGTTTCATCACCTGATTTTTTTTGCTGGTACATTATATAGCCATTTGAAGTTAGAGGTGTTGTTTTTCAGTCCCGAGCTCATAACTTTTCGTTAGTTTCTCCATTTTTCGCGATTCCAGTGGCATTGGGATGGTGTTTCAAAGCTCTTCACAGTCATCTGTGCACTTTTTTCAGATTTTACTGCAGGTACATTTTATTCATTTTTTTGTGTTTTCACACTCTGGTGAATTACTTGGACATTTAAGCTCCTGGAAACTTCTCGTTTGGGTGGAATGACTTGTTGTTGGCTGTTCTTCATGTATTTCCAGCCTTTTGTCTTTTTTGAGCACTGTATAGATCATTTTGTAAGCATTTTACTTTTTGCAAACACACTAAGATAAAGTGCCAATATGCCTTGCATGTTTGGGATCTTGCACAACTTGTGCCTTATTGTACTCACACTCCATTATAAAGTGCCATGGGGGGGTTTGATGTTTTCCTTTGTTTGCCATCTACCTTTGTCATGTGAGTGTTCCTTCCATGACATTAGCATCATGATGTGTGTCAAGTGAGTGTTCCTTCCAGAACACTTGCCTTTATATGTGTTTGTACTTTTTGTTGCACTCTCGATGTTCTTGGTTCTTTGTCATGCAGTTTTCCTTGGCATTCAGTTTCAGTGTACCTATCACCTCTCCCTTGTCAACATTATGGGGGGGTTTCTCTTGTTGGTTCTAATTCTTCCTCGGTTCGTTGGAGTGAGCTATGTATTAAGTATTTGTTCCTATGTACTAGGCAGATGTAGTGGCTGGTTACCTATGCATTTCGGTGAGATAGATCATTTACCATATGGACACTCTTTCATTCCTATTTTTGGAGGCAACCTTCCATCTTCGATTGATTAGCTCTTCAGACTTTGGTGTTTTTTTCCATCTGTATCTTCGAGTTTAGTTGTTTGTCTTTGTTTGCCTTCTGATTCGAATAGTGTTATTTGAGGGAACTCCTGCAGATTACAGTATTCTCTACCTAATCATCTTCTATTTCAGTGGAGGTTCTTCAGATCGACAGTTATTCTTTGATAGTGTTTGCAGGTTCTTCATGCTTCAGTGATTCTTCTGCTCTTCTTTTGTTCCTATCTTTTGGAACATTCTTGTTTGGAGGCTTCTTCAGTCCTTCACTTGTATTTCATCTCTTTTTGGAGTAGAGTTTTTTCCCATGAGGTTTTCTTTATTTCTCTGCTTTACAGATATCTTTTGTACTTCGACACCTCATTGAGCTTTGTTGTCGGGACCCAAATTTGCCTTCATCATGTAGTTGCATTTTTTGCTTCATGCATTTAGTTTTTTAGCTACTCACTAAGTTCATCTTAGGGGGGGTGTTAGAGTTATCATGCATTAGCTAATAATTATTTATTTAATTATTAGTCTATTATCCTCTACACTTAAGCTAAACTTAGGCATTTAATAATATGGTAGGTATTTAATAATTATTCTAATTATTAAATACACTTTATCCACATTCAAGAATAGGACGTTGAAGAAGAAATACAAGTAGATAAACAAGATAAAAAGTAATTAAAATGCAAACTCCATATTCCTCCTTCAATTTGATTGTCTCTTGATTTGATGTGTGCTTGCTATATGGTAGATGTTAGACAAAACCTATGGTGGTATAACACATAAGATAAACAATAGGAAACACAAAACTGTTAGTGTTAATCAACCAAAGACTAGTCTAAGCAAGCATACCAAGAGAGACAATAAAAACATAATAAAGCATTTGACAATGAAAGCAAGTACAATAAGGCATCTCCAAATGCCTTCCACCATGCTTATAGCTCTTCCTCCCTTGTTCCTCTCCTCTCCAAGTTCCAAATTAGTGTAGCTCTCAGCACCTTTTTGCACTATGGATGCCTTATGGAGGTTCAAGATTGAAAAATGATTAATCTAATGCTATGCAAGTGTGAACAAAAGCTAAAATGAGAGATTATCTAATTAGCTAGTGTTGGTTTTAAACCAAAAGAGTGAATATTATTGATTTATACTAAATGCTCTCTAAAAATGACTATAATGTAAATGCATACAAGTTTTCAGGATCTAGATTATGAAGAAATGGTCTCTATTTATAGGAAAAATGGAGCAATTGATGGTTGGGATTGATTAATTTCAACAAGGGTCGGGATTGAATGGTTCGAGATCCATGTGAGGACTTTCAATCCAATCCCAGGATGACAAATGTCAACATGAGATGGGTTGAGAGGAGAGGGAATAAACATTAAATGCTTTGACATGACCTGAGGGTTAACTTGGGAGGTAAGGTTAATGTTGAGTTGAGTGAATAAATTCATTATTCAAATAATAATGCTTTTATCCAATGGATAAACTTTTGTGCAAGACTTAGTGAGGATAACCATGGTCAAAGCAATAAATGCTTGAGAAGACACATGGGCCACATGAGGATTGAGTTAGGGGTCAAAGTCCCTAACCATGGGTGCAAGTCAATTTAACCATAAATGGTCATGTAAGAGCCATCAGTGGTTTGGAAGACTTTAGAGGTTAAAATGTTGAACACATCAAGCCTTAAATGCTTTTCAAAGACTTTGAAGTCTTTGAGAAGTGACTCCAAGTTGCTTAGGAATGTGACAATAATTAGGTGATGGATTAGGATAATTAGGAAGGGGTTAGAAGAATATAGAAGGGGATTTAGGATTGCAAGTGGGTTTGGTGGGTGAGGGAAAATAGAATTTTTATTAAAATAAAATTCATTTATTTCAAAAAATAGGTGTTGTACACACCTAAAAATGCCTCATTGATCATGTACTAATTATTCCTCTAATTGATTAAATAATTTTTTAATTCTTTAATTAAGTTAATTAATCTTATCCTTCTAATTTCATATTTCCTCATTATTCTATTTTCTTATTCTATCATCATTTGATCATTTAATCATTTTCTTTTCAAAAACCAAATTGAAAATCAAAGTAAAGTTCTAAATATATTCAAATACTAAATTGAATTAAAATAAATTCAATTATTTGAATAAATCTCATGCAAAGATTAAATTGATAATCTAAATCTAAATGCAAGCACATGCTAAATAATTAATTGAATCAATCAATTAATTAAATCGTTTATCTCTTCAATCTCTATTTCTATCTTTCAGTTAGCTTTTTCTAAATTAAGCTCTCTTTGTCATCTTCTTTATTTCCACCAATCATTCTTTTTCTTCCCTCAATCAGCTTTTTCTCAATCAGTTGACTCAATTAATCTATTCAATCTATTGACTTTCACTCCTACAATCAGCAGTTCAACTATCAATTTTCATGTGAGCTCATCTGAGTTCCACCTCTTGATCAATCTATTCCACCTTTCAATCAATCTTCTCCAATTTTCTATAAATTGAGCATCCAATCTCCATTTTCAATATTCATGAACTTTGAATCTTTGTGTCACTTGCAGGTTACCATCACAATATCTGAGAGCCATCACACCACAGAGAGGAGAAGAGCAATGGAAGCAATACACGATCTTGGGATAGGGAGTTTTGATTTCATTTGATTATTTTAATTCCTATTTGCTTGATTGTGTTATTCCATTGTCTTATTTGTTAATTTCTTTGATTAGATAGAGATTCGTGATTTCCCTTTTGCTTCTAATTGATTACTTGTTTTTAAGATGAATTTTACACATACACATTTTGGTGAACCCGACGTGAACTAACAACAATTTAACCTTCTTTATTTTTCTGTGTGATTTTTGCAGATTGTGCAGATTTTTCAAAAAAAATTTGCAGGTTGCATGAATTTCGAGAAAAGATTTTCCATCACGCAATCGAGCATTCATCGTCACGCAATCACATAGGCAGGATCACGCATTCGACCCTTCGAGGTCACGCATTCGTTCTGACAGGGTCACGCAATCGCCTTGTCCAGATCCCGCAATCGCCCTTTCTGCATCACGCATTCGCAGGAAGCTTTGCTGTTAAATTCTTTCTTCCATCTGTTATTTGTTCTGTTTAATTCTGTCTTAAATTGGGTTAGTCTAGGATCTAATTGCTTTTATTTTATGATTTGATTATAACAGTTTATGGCAAGAAAAGTTCAGTTCAGGATTTCAGGTGCAAGGAGGACGAAGCAACAAAGGAGAGAAGCCAAACGCTATCAAAAGGTGCTCCAGGCAGAAAAATTGATACAGGATTCAAAAGAGCAACTGGCCTTAGATAGATACAATAGCCTAGTTCTTTCTTATTGTTATCTTGTCATTCATCCCTCATAACAAGAGTAAGCTGCCTTACCAAAATTTTATTTGAGTCTTTATCTTTTCATAAATTCCTTGGTTCAATCCTTAATTCGCTGGTAAATTGTCTCTTAATTCATAGTGTCAAGTTTCAATGGTCGGTTTGAACCTCATGAACCCCTTGAACCATTTTGAAAAGAGTTCATAATGTTCATTTAGGTACCCCAGGTTCTAAGTTGTGTCTAAGATGTTTTCAGGCTAACGTTTACTCAAGTTTTTTGCAGCCGTTCTACTTCACGGTCGCGGGTGATGTTTCATTTTCTTTTCCTCCAGGCTGTGAACCCTTTGAACTTAGTTCAAACAGTTCAGTGGTGTTTAACATGTTCAATGAAGTTCAAAAGACCGACGACACTTAATAGAGTTAATCTTTTCAAAGAGAATTTTCTTGGTGCAGCGTACGCTTTGAACTACTTGAACCCTCATGAAGTCAGTTCAAATTGTTCATGCGTGTTCAAATCTGGTGGGTCCCATGGACTAAAAGACATGATGGTGCATTTATTGCTAAGTATGATGAAGATTGAACCATATCTCGGGTGACGTCAACTAGCCGATTTTTGAAGGCAAGTAATCATTTTTGGGAATTGGCGATTACTCCAAAAACGTCGCCATGCATTCAATGTACGCGTGTGATGTCAAATCCCAATGCTTGGCACATTTGAGTTGACGGCCGAAATTAATGCACTAAATAAGTTTGTATCACTTCTTTGCTATAAGGTGTAGTACCCCTTCTTGATCGGACTTATTAGACTGATATTTTGTTGCAGTTTACTTTTCAGTTGATACATTT
Source organism: Cryptomeria japonica (assembly GCF_030272615.1). Classification (NCBI taxonomy): domain Eukaryota; kingdom Viridiplantae; phylum Streptophyta; class Pinopsida; order Cupressales; family Cupressaceae; genus Cryptomeria; species Cryptomeria japonica. The sequence continues at coordinate 103,387,448 of NC_081409.1, read as the reverse complement.
CTGCTAAACATTATTCAGACGTATTTGATATTATTTCATGTTTATCTAGATATGAGATGCATGATTTATTTACAGTATTTCAGTACTTGTGATTGTAGCATTTATGGATTATTGCATTGTATTGACACTTTACTTTATCTATGCGATGTGTCATATATATGTTGCGTGTTTGCAAATGTATTGGATGCAAGGGGACGATTTTCCTTCACTCACTTCGGTGAGACAGGGAACATCGTGATTCTCCTTCATCGGCGTGTGTGTTGTGTATTCTATATTTATATACATGCATGTGTGATTCGATGATGTAGGATATTGCAGGTACAAGTACTGGGTAGGTACGGGGTATCGCCTCCACCTGGTTTCATAGGTCTGAGCGTGTCTTATATTTCCGATGGGAGTGGAGGAGATAGTTATTGACCCTAATTCTTATCCTCAGTCTACTCATATGAGTGTCATTAGTTTGGTCGTCCGTTCTTTTTTTTCAGCCTTCGAGTCTTGTTCGTTTGGCTTTGTTGGAGTCTTCTTGTATTTTTTTCGATTTGCGTGCCATAATGGGTGTGATTATTTATTTGAGTTTAAGTCGTCATTTCATAGTTGGTATAAGTAATTTATGCATTATTATGCCTTTGTGTTATGAACTTAGCTTATTGAGTTAATTTATTAAATTTAAATCAATGATTACTTTATTTTGAAAAAAGTAACTATATTTAAATCATATAGGAAAATAAAATAAATTAAGTTAATTCTATTGCTTTTAGATTTAAAGAAAAATAAAAATAGAGTTAAATTATTGATTTTTACTTTTGTTGAAAAAGTTAATTAAATTTCATGATGGAAGAAATGTATTGTTTTCAAAAAAAAGAAATTCCGATTTACTTTTGAAGGAAAATAGAAAATAAAAGTCAATTTTATTATTTAAATGTTTTCGGTGAGAAAAATATTTCAACCTAAAAGTTTAGGTTAAAATATTTTTCCTATTTATCCCTGTAAATATTTTTGGAAGAGGATGTTTGTTTGGAGGAGAAAACAAATTCTGGAAAATTGCTTGGAAGGAGGATTTTGGTTTTGGTCTGGTAATCTGTTGAAGGAGAGAAGCTCACAAATTTCTTCCAGGAAGCTCCATAGGTTGGATGATTTCTACTTTGTTTGTTTTAAAAATCTGTGTTTCTTTTCCCTTCTTCTGAATGTTGTAAAAATATCAATTAAATGAGTGTTGTGTTATGAATTTAGTTGCTATGAGGTTTATTGAAAAATCTCAGTCCATTTTGTTATTAAAATGCAACTTCAAACTCTCCCAATTCAATTTCATGAAAAGTTTTGGTTTAAAATCTATTTCTTCATTTTGATTGTGCAAGGAATTTGATTTCCTAGTGTTTGTAGCTTTTAAATTTTGTGAAATTGGGTAGAGGCATGCTGGCAAAATTTTGCCAAGAATTTCCCTTGTGTCTTCATTTGTTTAAATAAATAAAAATTCTTCATGGTAGTTTCAAATTGGGGAAAATTCTGAGTTTAAATTCTTCTTGTCCCATTCTTGTTTTGGCAAAAAAATCCAATTGGGGAATTGCATTCAAATTAGTTCCCAGTCAATTTGATTTTGGGAATGAAATTGTTTGTTTTGTGAAGCTTTTTCTCATCTCTGTTTTGTCTCAGAGATTGTGTTTTCTGGCAAAATTCTTTACCAGTGAGTAAATTTAATATGCTAGTTTTATTCAATTTTATAAGAATTTAATTAATTTAATTGTGTTTTATTTAACTCTATTGTCTCAGAGTGTGCTGAACGGAGAATTAAAATCTATGTTAATTCATTTTTTATGAATTGAGAATTAAAAGAGATATATATATATATATATATATATAAAAAATTGGGGGAGGCGGTGGCCTGCTACCATGAGGTAGTAGTGCTACCCTGCGGTAGCATTTGCTACCGTTGGTAGCATTGCTACCGTAAGGTAGCAGCAGGGGCACCATCCCGTCAAAACATGAAACAACGCCCCCTGATGTAAATTCATTTTTTTTCTAATTTTTTTTTTTTAAGTTAATAAAATAAAATAATAATAATGTTTATTTTATAATATATATATATATATATATTATTTTGGTTATTTGTTTTTTTTTTGTATTTTGGAAAATAAAAGTTTAATCATGTTTATTGGAAATAAATGTGATTTTTAAAATTAAATATTATATTTTTATATATGTTAATATAATATAATTATATAATATTATATTCAATGAATAGATAATTATATTGAAATTATATTTTATATATATATATAATTAAATTGTAATTAAATTTAGATTATGGTTATAGTCAATTTGGGTAAATTATAATTTAATCATAATCAAATGATTGGGGGATTAAATTTTTAAAATGTGGGTTTAATTAACCTTTTTAGACATGTGATTTCATTGTTTTCCTTATATTAATATAGATGTAATTTCTTTATTTCTGGAAAACCTTTATTGAAAGTATTTTATGCTTTTTGACTGCTTTAAGAAAAGTTTGCCTGTTTAGGATCTTGTGTTATAGTAATTGCAGTCAAGTATAAAATTCGTTGCAATTCTGGTGAGTTGTCATTATGTCGTATAATGTATATCCCCTTAGTTAGGTGTCGTTGTTTAAACCCTGAGGATGTGAACCATTGTGTGTTATGTTTCCAAATGGTCAATCTTGGGTTAGTGACTATGAGTCCTTCACCTGTGGTATGTCAGGATTAGATATGGCTGTCAGTTTCGCCATAGAGTTCTCATAGAGAGACCTTTCTTGTTAGTGTCCTAGGAGAGAGAGTGGCTTTCGAGTGGGGGCCGCACCCAAAGTGGATGGCATGATAACCCCTCGAAAGTCAGTTAACAAGTGATAACCTAAAAATTGTTTAGGGGGTGGGTATTTATTAATTTAATTAAGATATTGTACCTCGCACATGGTTGAGTGCTTGTATAGGCTCAAGGTGTTGTGGGAAGGCCTGGAATGACAAACCTACCACCTTGTCTTCACGAAAGGTTGATAGGGTCTGCATGATGCTTAGATGGAGCCTGGGGTTCGAGAGAGGTTACCAGGATAACCCAAGATGGGGGCCGAGACCTATGGAGACCTACCTAGGGTAACCATCTTAAGCCATGTGATGACACTCTCTCTTTAGGGTCACTAGTGTTTTGTGAGCTAAGTCACTTGAGTTTTGCGGAGTCATGTGTACTGTTGTACTTGTCTTATTGCTTGCTTGAGGGTCTTTTGCTATCTCCTAGCATGGTGGGGTGGTTCCATTATGGGATCACATGGTCGGGTGGTAGTGCCACTTCCCATCGGATATCCTTGTTCTTACCTTCTTGCGAGGATCAGCTTCGTTGGTGACTCTTGGTTCATGATTCTTGTATCAACTCATGTTCTTGATATTGTACCTTTGAGACCCATGTGGTCATTGTATCAGTAACTTTGTAACCTATGTACTTTAATTGTTCTATTGAAGCCTTGTAATTTATGAAATGTTGTAATTTAGACGTCAATGGGATGTATGTTATTTCAGCTATCTTGCATCTTATGTATAAATGAATCATTGGAAGCATATGTATTGTAACTCTTTAAACCTATCTATTTGGAATCAGCTTTTGAGTTTGAGTTAATTAATCGTAACTGAATTTCCCTAATTTAGATGGATAATTGGATTAACTTTGTGATGTAGTTTTAATTTGAAGTAATCTTCATTGGTAACCCTTTAGGATGTCATTGTTAGACTTCCACTTGTGTTATTATACGTGCAATGTTATAATGAATGTTCTTAATTTAAAAAAATATATATTTCACCCTTTAATTGCCTTGTAGCGTTGTATTCCTTTAGGGTTTCTGGCGGGGCATTACATAAGGTATGAAGTGATTAATTTCTGAAACTTGTTCTTCATTGCTGCGGAGTGTTTGATAGAAGGTTTGTTTGCTGGTAGTCGTTCGATTGGTCTCAACTGTGAAGGTGAGTTTTGTTTCCTATCTGTTCCAGTGATTTTTAGCTACTTTTCTCTCTCGTAATAAAATTTGCTGGGAAGAATAAGGGTTGTTGTTTATGAATTATGAAGTCCACTCTGCACCTTTTCAGAAATATTTTCAGTCTTTCTTGCACAAAACCCATTGTCAGTGATACAGACCTGAAAGGAGAAAATTTGGAAGTTTTGAAGGAAAGGGTGTTTAAAGGAATTGCCTGTTCATTTGGTTTAGAAATTTTAAGTAGTGGTCTCGTAGAAGTGGCAACCTTTCCTCCTGCTATCCCTTGCCCAAAATTAGTTAGGGAGTGCATTGTGAGGTATGATCCTATTTCTGAAACTATCAAGAGAGATAATGGTGAAACCCTCTTCGTGATTAACAGGGAAGTTATTTCCTCTGTTTTCAAATTGCCTGATTATCAGTTCTCAAATTTTTCTCCCGCCCAATCAGTCACTGAGTTCAATGCAGATAAAATTGGACACCAGAATAATATAGCGAAGCATTGGTTGAAAGTTCCTCAAAGGGGTGGCTCCAGGTTACCTAAGTATCCCAACAAGAATCACATGCTTCCCCACATCCATGATGTTATGTTACTTTTAAACCGAGTTAGAGGTTCAGCTGAGGCCTACAACTTCAATGATTGGATTTACTGTTATGTGCAACTGGTGTTGGAAGGAAAGCATTATCTTGATTGGGCAGAGCTTATTGCCGACTCCATGAGGGAATAACTGAGCATGGCGAAGAAGTTCAAGCAAAATTTCTTTATGTCCTCATATTTGATATATTGCCTGACGTGTGTTAAAGAAATAGTGGGAATACCTAGGCAGCTCGCCGAGGGAGATGTTTCTGTGTATGATTTTTATCCCATGTTGCAAAAAGATAATGCATTGCAAGATTTTAAGAGAGTACATAATGCTTTCCTAGGGGATTTGTGTTATGAGTTAAAGAACATGAAAACTAAGAGGATGTCTGAAGATGCCCAGGCATTAGTGAAAAGATATGGTAGTTTCTTTGTTCATTTTTTTCGTTTCTGTTATATAAGGGTACGTGGTTTTGAAGAAGAGCCTTTTAGACTTCCTCGTTTTTGTTCAAATTGTTTTGTCCTTGTTGAGATCTGTAGGTAGTTGTCTAGCGTAATTAAGAAAGCTCAACCCAGAGACAAATGGGAGGATCATTTTCCTATTCAATTGGGCATTTTATCTTGTAGTTCAATGTCAGATGCATTGAGCATAGGAGCTGACTTGAAGAATTTCAATTTTCCACTATATCATGAAAGGAAGGGTTTTGATAATAAAGGTTTCTCACGGAGTCTTGGTTTGATGCCGCATCTTCCAATCCCACACTTGGAGGACTTTTGGGAAGATTGCGGTGATGAGCTTGAAGTGTTCAAAAGACAAAGTATGAGAATGGTTCTGGAACAGGTAGTTTCATTGCAGGTGAAACTTGATATAAGTGGGATCGAAGAGGATTATCTAGAGCTTTTTGAACCTGGATATCTAGACCAAGCTGAACCTGAAATGTCCTGCATTAATTGGGATGTGGAAGAAGAGGATGATATACAACTTAGAACAAAGAGAGTTGTGGAAAGAACCACAGATTGGGTTAATAGGAAAAGAGCAATGAAAATAGGCATCAAGATTGATCCTACAAGAGATAGTGAGGTTGCTCTACGTCCCCCAAAACATTTTTCTAACCCCACTTCTATGCTTGTTCGTGCAGGTAAAAATAAGAAGTCATCTCACACCAAGCAAAAGCCTAATCCGGCTCTGGACTTTTCTGCTCCTCGATATACAAGGTCACAGAGTGCTGTGTAGAAGAAAATGGATCAGGTCAAAGACACAAAGGTAAAAGACAAGATCCTTGATACTTAGATTTTCAAAGTCGAGGACCTTGACAGCGACATTGTCAACACCATGGTTTATCATGCAATCACTATAGCCATAATGCCGCCATCAAAAGCAACTGGACGAACAACTAGTTCAAGTGCAACTCCTAAATGGATAACCACTTCAGTAAGCAAGAAACAGAGCTTCATTCTAGTGACTATCCCAATTCAAGACATGGTGGTCAAATACACGGAGAAGGGTCCCAAACAGAAGAAGTTCAAAACAACTGCCAGATTGGATGCTGACGAAAAGACTGGGAGGTGGGTTGCCGAAATTGCTTCCTATAAGCCCAAAGATGAGAATAAGGAAGTAAATGCAGAGGATTTTAAGGTCACCAAAGTGGATCTCAGGAACATGAGCAGGGATTCTGATAATCACCTTTTCCAAGTATTGGCTAAGAAGATGCTCACCAGGTCAGAAAAAGATGGGCAGGAGAAAAGAGAACCGAAACAACATATCAAGATTCTAGCTCAGTTCATTGATAGCATAGGCTAATTTTGGAGCACTTCCCATATCGCATGCTTTAGAAAATTTTGACCCCACTTCACCAGAGAACAAGAAACTGATGAATCAAGTTCAGCGAGCCAAGAGCATCGCAGGGGCCGTAGAGAAATGGATTGAAGGAGTGATTAGAGATGGTGAAAAATATATTACAAGCTCTAGGAAGCTATGCGATGAGATGCAAAACCTCACTGCGGAGATTCAGAATCAGATTGTGCCATGGGAAAAAGAAGAGCATAAATGGGAAAATGTATTACCCATGCTCACCAAGATAGAAGAATACAGAGCCACAAGGTTTTTAGCAGAAAATTCAATTAAATTGGTAACTGATGAGTCCAGCTCTTTGTACTGAAGAAAACTATAGCATGGCAGGTAATTACATTCAAATCTGTGATTTCTGATGCCAGGGCCTTTGTTTATAAGCTTCAAGAAATTTAGTGTAGCTTGGTCAATGACAATAAAGTGGTTAACCCAGACCATGATTGGCAATTGGGACTTTGTGGGCTGAACACGCAGGACGTGATATAGGTATTTAGGTTGCACATGGAGAAAGTTAAGGCCAAGGCAACTTCACTCCTGAAGATATAACGTGAATCGCTCAAATTGAGTCCATGATATTCATTGGTAACGATCAGTTACCTAAGCATGTTGAGAAAATGGTGAAACATAGATGGGAGAAAGAAGCCGCAAAAGCAAAGATCAATGCCATGAAAAATCCGAGTCACTCTATAATTCAGGAGCTTACAACCACCCACGATGCCTAGAAAAGTGGAGGAGAGGATGACGATGGAGAAGAGGCATAGCATGATGCTAATGCTTTGTTTTTATTTTATATGTTTTTCATAATCTTGCAGTGACTTTGGGACATCTGTCCCCTAAATACTCTGTTGGTTTTTATAACTGTCTCAGAGGAGGTCAAGTTTTCAGGGAGACCTCCTATTTTCTTTAAAAGCTACTATAAATTAGATTAAGATAGATAGAGAAAGGGTTGGGAACAGTAAGTTTAGATTTTAGAAGTTTTGGTTTTGTTGGAAAGAAGTGATCAAGTCTTTCAGAAATCTGAACTTGGAAAGAACTTATGTGTGTATTATTATGTCTTTGTTGCATGAAATATATATATATATATATATATAAGATCATATGCATTTTGAGGTGGAAAATCTTTGGGTTTGAATCCGTGGAGTGGTATTTCTTTGCAAATATTAGTCTAATCAAAATGTTTGTGATTACCTTTCTAATGGTGGATGTTGATATTAGTATGGAGCTTATTTCCGTGTTGTTTAGAAAGATTTTTAGTTGAAGAGAGACCTTGCTTCTCTTGTCTTTTTTTAAGAAGTGCCGAAATCAGTGTTATTAAACTTTGCTTTGATTTCTTCTGATATTCGCGGTAAAACATCTTGTAGAAAGTTATTCTAAATTATTTTACATATGACCTAGCCTCTCATCTAAGAATGAAGTAGGTAGCCTTACGTGCTTTCAGGTTAAAAGCATATCGATTTATTTAGTTAGATTATTCCCTAAATAACTAATGGAGGGAGCTGTACCTATCTAAAATTCAGAGGGAAATGATGTATGTCACACTTGCCCAATTGTTTAGTTGAACTTTTGTCTTTCAAAGGGGTAACAAAGCTTAGAATCAATTCAATTTAAAGAAAGACAAAATCTGTTCACTAACACTTATATAGTTAATTATGATCTAATCAATATTGAATGGATGATGAGAGATTTGGCTAGGGCTTCACCATTGTTTTTGCAGGTTCCTGATCGGGTTTAGTTTCCTTTTATTTTTATTTTTTGTTGTTTGCCTTCTGTCACACAATCAACCAGATATCATCACGCATTCGGTCTGTCAGATTTATGCATTCGCTCTGTCAGATTCACGCATTCGCTTTGTAAGTATCATGCAATTGCACAGGTAAAATTATGCAATTGTCTCTATCAAGTTTTGAGTTTATGTTTTCTGTTAGTTTGCTTTTACTACTAATATTCTGTTTACAGCTTGTGGCGGATTTGCAGAGAGGATTAGATTAGTATTTTTGCATGCACACTTCACACTTCATTTTTAGTGCTTAAAATCAACAACAGTTAAAATGGACATGCATGGACAATCTCACATTTCGTTGTTGGTGCTTAAAATGAACATGGGCTAAAATTGACATGCATGTATCTCACACTTGGTTTTTGGTGCTTAAAATCAACAATTGGTTAAAATTGACATGTATACCTTCATACTTGGATTTGGTGTTTAAAATAGACATGAACATGCATATCTAACACCTAAATTTGGGTTATAAAATGAATGTGAATTAGGCCGCATTAGATTAAATCATTTTTCTTTTTCTTAAGGTAAAGAACTTTTTATTGTCTCTGGGGTGGACCTATTGTTGCACTAACTGACTTTCCACCCGCCTTTGGGGTCTTGGGAGAAAGAAGGAAGGTGACAACAACATCCAAATTTTCTTTTATTCTACGTAGTGAGGGGTATCTTTGACTGGGGATTTCATCACCCCACAGAGGTACTTCAAATTGGGATGCGTTGGGGATATCATCTCTCCCAATGTACTCTCGAGCGGGTTTTTTGAGCCGCTATATAAATATACTGGTCAGGCGGCTAGAGTGTTGAGTGAATTCGACGTATGTGGGGGCCTTCCCTGCATCGATAAGCTCAACTAAAGTCTTAAGTGGCTTGCTCTGAGAATCCATCGTTGGATCGGGACCCCTCAAAACCTAATATTACGAACCAATTTAGTTGCCAAAAATCCTACATTCAGTGGTTTCGGGAGTGCGGATCGTACCCCATAGATACCCCTCATGTACCTTACATTATGAGACATAAATCCCTTGGTGATAATATCTTCGGATCTTTGGGGTAAGAGAGACTAACATGCTCAAGAAGTGTGTGTCGTGGAGTGGAGCCAATGCTACCAGACTCTCTATTTGTCCATCTTGTTTCGGTATTTTGCTGCGGGGGCCTCACTGAATGGTGTCCACTAACCAACCTAAGATTGTATTCCGTGTTTCTTTAAGTATCATTGTGCTAGACCAGTATTGAGTCAGCCCCTTGGGCTATTTCAGGCCCTATCCCACGTATCTCCGAATTTTCCGAGATTGTATGAAAATTGATTTAGTTAGCTATACATACCTACCAGCAATTGTTCTCAGATTTGGAAAACTACAAAACATTGTCCTACACATGAAGTCACAAAAAACAAAGTCCATTTTGAAACCGAAACTCAAAAGTCCTTACATACTTGTGACCCTAGGCAGTCTTTTACATAGTCTTTTGCATAGTCCTAATCACGTCCTCATTATCGTCCTACATCCTTTGCATGGTCCCACTTACGTCCTCATTATCATCCTATGTCTCTTGCATAGTCCTAATCACATCCTCATTATCGTCCTACATCTTTTGCATAGTCCCACTTACGTCCTCATTATCGTCCTAAGTCTTTTGCATTATCATCCATATTAGTTACATAGTCCTACATTATCATATACGTCTTCATCTAGACCTCACATACATCTGCGTTCATTGTCAGTTATAGGTTCATAGCATGTGCCTTCATGGGTCTCCCAGGTGATGGTTTTCTCCCCTTTGAGCAACCTAATTTAGTTCCAAACGGCGGTCAACGAGAAATCATTGATGGTCTAGCTAACTTAGCTTGGGATTTAAGAAGAAGCAAACCTCAATATATAGGAGTCATACACGAGATAAACATTGAGTCTAGGATTTCCCATATAATTGATAGAGAAATTGAGGCTGAACAACTTCGTCAACAAATGGAAAGACTTGCATTAGAGAAATCTAGGAATGCTCAAAAGGTCTCACGTCAAAATCCTCAATAAAGAGTCTAGTATAGCCTTGCATTTACATCTACAGTCTAGGGTTAAGTCGTCATCTTGCATAGAACCACCCTCATATAAGAAATTCTAGATGCCCATCATAAGGTCGCATAAAGCGAAAGGAATAATGGACCCGAATAACACAAAGTCTGTAAACCCTACTTGAAATTTAGACATGTCAATAGGTCAACACTTAGGTACACAGACAATGTCCACCCTAAACGAATTACAACAACATTTAACAAAGGAAGAAATTGAATCCGCACAACAAGACCCACATGTCCACACGATCCTAGATGCACTTATACATAGCAATAGGGACAAGCATCTTTCGTTGTTAATACAAAATGGGGCAAAACTACCTAAGGATTTTGATGTCACAAAGATTTTACCACCAGGAAAAACTTTAGGTCAAGATAACAGTCAAACACCACCCTTGACACAAATGCAAGCAACAACCTCCAGTTTTCTTCAAAACGTACCTATCCAAACAAATGTCAACACAAACACAAACTTTCAAACAAGTGTGTCATCTTCGACGATCAATGCTAGTATACCATCACAAAGCATACCGATAATATCAAGTGTCTCAGCACCTATTCAAACACAAGTAACAAGTGCAACTCAACCTCCAGTTTCCTATTCTATGGGATCCACATATAGTTATCAAAATGTAAATCTAGGTCTTGCCAATACAACAAGTACAACTCAGCCAAACATGGGTTCACATATCAGCTATTTCACAGTACCTAGTGGAACTTACAACACACAAGGTTATAATCATGGTACCTTCCAACAACCTCCTAGTTATGCAACCACGAATCCTTTTGTGGGACATACACAAACACAAGGTATACCTTTGACACAAGCATATATTCTGACACAACAAATACAAAATTTACAACAAATGGCGACCATGCAAACTGGTAACGACAAAAAGAGCTACACAATGCAGGACTTACGTCCTTATCCATTCGATCACACATTATACATGTCGCCTTTCCCACAATATTTTGAAGCGCCCAAATTTGATAGATATCGAGGGAAGGGTGATCCTAGAGATCATATCAGAGAATTTTTTACGACATGTATAGAGGTTGCCTCAGAAGATACTTATCTAATGAGATTATTTCCTAAAAGTCTAGGAGGTTCGGCTTTAGAGTGGTTTTCACATTTACCACCAACCATCACATCATGGGGAGAATTAGCTGAACAATTTATTGCAAACTTCTCACACAATATTGACACCCCGATTACTTTGATGGACTTGTGTGCCGCTAAACAATATGAGAATGAAATATTTGCATCTTTCATACAATGATGGAGGGCTCTCTATAGGAGGTGCAAGATAGTTATCCCAGAAATAGAGCAAGTGGATATGTTCACAGATAATTTGATTCCTAAGATTAAATATTTGATACAAATGCAATGTTTAACCACATTCAAACAAATCATGGAAAAAGCTCTCAAATGTGAGAAGGGACTAGTAGAACAAGGTCTTATTAAGTATGGCAATACCAACAACAATGTCAAATCTAAGTTTTGGTCGAAAAATAAAAATGTGACCAATGATGGTATTGTAGACGCCAGAATGATAAACAAAACTCAGCCCGTTTTATATTTGGGAACGAGTATGTCATCTAATCCACATACAGGGAATAACATAGCCTCATCAAATGTAAATGCTACACAAAACATGAACACAAGATACGCCAGGGTAAATGCTCCAAGAAGAAATTACACACCTCTAGGAGAACCTATTGAGTCAGCACTCCAAAAGTTAATATAGACAAACATGATCACTTTACCTGAAGTAAGAGTGTATGAACCAGGTCCTTTCAAACCCACATGGTGGAATGATAATGATTTCTGCGATTATCATTGGACTAAAGGTCACAAAACAACAAGTTGCTACAAATTGAAAAAATTGGTCCAAGATATGATAGACCAAGGGGACATCACCATTGATACTGATAAAACCTCAACAAACACAAATCATACGATTTTTAAGGATCCTTTTGTTAACCATGACAAGGGGAAAGCTACCGCATCAGGTACCCAAGACAATACTGCTAACTACACAAAGGTCTCATACGACTACACTATTCATGCAATTAGCTCAGGAGATGTAGCAAACAATGATTTACAAGAAACACTTGATCAAGATGACCAATATCAAAACACTCACACAGTTGATAACTAAATTTGCATGATATTAGAGGCACCGAAGTACGATGATGATAGAAATCTTTGTCTCAGAGACTGGGGGCATGATCAACCATCTCACATAGGTTGGTTTGAAGATGAACTCATAGAACATATCATGGATGTTAAACATACCCATAAAGACTATGAAGAGGGATTTAACATAAATCTTGATAAAAGGACCTATGATACAAATGATACAATCGCTACGATCACCATAATCGCTACGATCACCATAACTCCTAGAGACAGAGACTGTGCAGTAGTTACTCGCAGATCAAAGGTAACTTTACAAGGAATACCACAAAATCAACCACCAGCAATAGGAACTTACAATGTTGTTGAGCAACTTAAGAAAACTCCTGCACATATATCATTATTTGAACTATTGCGAATTTCGCCCACTCATAGAGCTATACTGGACAAAACACTTCAAGCTTCGATAATGATCAAAGATATAGATGAAAATGCCTTCCAGTCTATGGTGGGAAATTTGACACAAGGCACACGTTTTGCATTCACATAACAAGATATTCCTAGTGATAGACTGCTTCATAACGACCCTCTACATCTGAAAGCTTACATTCATAAGAGAGGAATCAGAAGAGTACTCATAGATGGGGGAGCCGGTCTCAACATTTGTACTTTAAAGCTAGTCAAAGCACTAAGATATTCTGAACTTCATATTGATTCTTCCAAGAGGATAAATATCAAGGCTTACGATGATGAAGAATGTCCATCTAAAGGCATTGTAACATTACTTGTACAAATAGGACCAATAATGACAGAGGTCGCTTTTCAAGTCTTGGACAGAGAGCCAGGATATAACATGTTATTGGGCCACCCATGGATCCATACCATACTATCCACAAAGTAATGGACAAGAAGAGGCTACAAATAAAACAATACTGAAAATTCTTAAGAAAGTAATCACTGACACAGGATGGGACTGGCATCTTTAGTTAAACCCCACTCTTTGGGCCTACAAAAAAGGAGTACGCACACCTACATGAGCAACACCATATTCCTTGGTCTATGGTACAAAAGTGATACTCCCCATTGAAATAGAAATACCATATCTAAGAGTCTCCTTACAGAACATCATTTCAGAGGAAGACTACAGGGTATCAAGGTTACAAGAACTCGAAACCCTTGATGAAAAAAGACAAACAACGTTTAACCATCTACAAGGATATCAAAACAGACTGAGATGAAGTTATAATAAACGGGTCCACCCATGAACTTTTCAAGTGGGAGATCTAGTACTTAAAGAGAATCAAAGGAACCTAGCAGAATGAGAAAGGCCAGGGAAATTCGAACCTAACTGGCTAGGTCCTTTCATTATAAGAAGGGTCATAGGCAATGGAGCATATAATTTGGCTACCATGGAGGGAGATCCACTCTCTTACCCTATGAATAACATGCACCTCAAGCAATATTATACCTAAGGGCTGTATAGTTTAGGTTTCATTTTCTGCATTGCATATCATATCATTTAAAACACTGCATTACATATAGTTTCTTTTTTAAATGCATCGCATTCTCAAAGTTTCGGTAATTACATATAGCAACATCAATAAAACAAGGCAACTATCCAAGTTTATCATTTGTTTGCATCCAACAGAAGCCAGGGTCATCTCCTTTCTTAGATATTCAGACATGAAGTCTTTGAGCTCCTAAGGTCAATTATTTTCAACACTACCTTGTGACGACGCTTTACTTATGATTGGGTAGCAATTTCACTATTTGAGACTTGCTAACCCACAATCTATCAATTGCTATATCTCACACATTAAGAAGATCTCTAATTCATTCTAGACACCTAGTTGATCATATGACTAGTGAAAAATCTAAAATTCTACTTCAACGCCATTGTAATTGTCATACCCAAGTAGGTTTCATTACTTATGAGTCAAGGCAAAAAAAAAAAAAGATATGCCAAATATCCATCTCAAGGCAAAAGAGCAATGATATATAACTGAAATATCACACATACAAATGCGATAAAAATCTTGACTATGGGAACATGCAAGTAACTCCATCAGGGCTATGAATGCCTACTAGAAATGGAGCAATATTTGAGAAATTATAGTCTATAACCTCGTTGGAGCTCTCATGGCTTGCTGGCAGCAAGGCTCTATTCGGGATGCTTTTGAAGTTAGAATAAACCATGTAGCTAGTCATATAGGATGCTAAGGATCTTTAGTGAACACAAGAGCAGGAATTAACTCATCTGCACACACATGGGCAAAAAAAGATCAAAGTTTCAAGAACCAATGGGGAAGCTTTCCGCGTCTCCATTTGTAAATCCTAGTCACTAAGTGTGTTGAGATGAATGTTCCTAGGGACCTTAGAGATCAATTGGCCGCTTATCTATGAAATGTTTTGCACCTTCATTTCAATTGGTGTATTACAAATGCTAAAACAAACACAGTCAACCTTGTTTGAATAAGAAATGCATTTTCATTCTGCATATTGCATTCACATAGGTCATGTCAAAAATTCATTTATCTCCACATACATTCTGCAGATCATCATGTCATATAGGTCTGCACATTGGGGGCATAACTAAAAAAAATCCAAAAACAGTGAAAAACTCAAAATCCAAAAACAGTGAAAAACTCAAAATCCAAAAAGAGTGAAAAACTCAAAATCCAAAAACATTGAAAAACTCAAAATCTAAAAACATTAAAAAACTCAATATCCAAAAATAGTGAAAAACATAAAATCCAAAAACATTGAAAACCATAACTGAAAAAATCCTAAAAACCGGATAATGTCCTGAAAAAATCATCCAAAAACATTCAAAAATGGAAAACATAACAACCAAAAAAATCGGATATAGTCCTGAAAAAATCAATCAAAAACATTCAAATATCGATCTACATAATCCAAAAACATCGAAAAAGCTCTTGGAAAAGAACTAAAAATCGAAAATCAATCAATCAAAAAACTTGCAATAAAATGTCTTGTGAGAAACAAATACCGAAGCAGATATCGAGCAAACACTTCGCACGAAGTTAACAAAGGATACGACTATCCAGTCAAACATCTGCAATCAACTGATCAAACTGTCTTATCAATTGTATCATATCCATATCAACATGATCATTATCTTGTCTTAAATAGAAGAGGATACACTCAAAATCAGACAGGTCAGTCTTAAACGGGGTCCACAACTTTATGATATCAGACATTATCAGCCATCACATCAAACAACTGAGAACGAAGGCACAAGGTCAGTATAGCTGCTGAATTTTGTCCGGGTCAGCCTTTATCTTTTTATCATTTGGCGACAGATATTGTTCCTATGCTACTCAAGGATGTCTACAAGTGACTAGAGGAGCTATGATGGGCATTATCTTTTTCTTTGTTTGTTGTTTGTGGTGTGAACCAATGAAATTCTAGGGAAATTACTCTAGTGCGTGTCTGTGATAAGAGCCTTCACATCAAGGTGAAATCGCCACACATACCTCGATCCCTAGCGTAATTCCTAGAATGGAGGGTTCACTCCTTGTCTACTACATGTTTGTTTCTACAATGAGATATCTTTGTATCTTGGTTCCTTATACCCTGATGTGCTAAGCTTCATTGTTCAATAATAAGGCTTAGTGATGAATATATATTGACGCAATAAAATATGTGACACAGGTTCGTGATTCATTCAATTTCATTCTCATCTCATCTGTTTCTTGATAGTTTGTTGATTTCTCATCTTCTGTCTAAATCGCATTCTTTCTAACATTCCTTCTATCATCAATTTCTCTTTCTATCATCTAACTAACATTTCTTCAAGGTGTATCTGAGTTAAAATTGGTTCAACCATTGTCATACAAAAAACATTCATTATAGATATCATTAGCATTCATTATAGATTCATTAACATTCATTATAGATATCATTAGCATTCATTATAGATTCATTTGCATTCATTAAGCATTCCATTAAGCATCCATTATAGATTCATTTGCATTTATTTAAGATTTCATTTACATCATTAATACATACATGTACTACCATTGCATAGAATCAAATATATATGCATCATAAAACTCATAGCATCATATAAGCATACATGAGAAGCAAAACATACATAGATCACTATCAAAACCTGCATGTCATATATATATAACTGAAAAATGATAATATGTGTGAATACAATAAATAAAGCTCGAAGATTCAGATAACATGATCAACCAACACTGCCTCTGTCAGCAGGTGGATCCTGTCCACTAGATCCTGCCCCAGAATGTCGAGGTGGTCCCATAACGCCACCACTGCTAGTTCGTCGTGAAGTAGATCTACTCGATCTCCTCCCCATAAATGTACTGAATCTAGGCTCTCTCTGACCCTCAGGGATGGCTCGCTCATATGCCTGTCTATAATAAATAGCCTCCTGCGCAGCAGTGAAATATCTATCTGCCTAGTCGCACGCATCTGTGCCTTCTCTAAAAAGCTGATCAAAGGCATCCATGGTATTCTGACATCTCCGCACTGCCTCATCTCTCTCCCTCTGGAGACGATCTCTCTCAGCCTCAAGGGCACCATAATCTGCACGATAAGTATCTCGCTCGATATCTCGTCTACCGACCTCATCCTCCAAACTCTGGACTCGCGCTCTAAGAGTCTGCAGCTCATCCTCCTCACCAACCTATCCTCTCCCACCCTCTGCAGCAGGCACGTCCTCTAGCTTTGGCATATCCTCATCATCACCTCCATCCTCGCTACTCGATGACTCAGAAGAATCATCGCTATCCTCACTGCTAATAGACTCGGTGTCTCCACCAATGTCTACATCCTCATCTCCCTCATCTCCCTCATCTCCCTCACCTCCTTCCTCATCATCCTCACCTCCTCTCTCAGCTCCACCCTCTCCATCTCCTCTAGCTCTCTCCCCTGCGTCTATCCTCAACCGTTGTCTAGGATGTCGTATCTGCTGTGTTGTAATCGGAACAACAGGATCAGTCAAAGGCACTGGCCTATGCCTAGCAAACAATGCATCATACTCCACCATCGTCCTTGGATCCGTTGCACCTCTATCCCAACCCCAGAGTAATGGCTACAGAGATTCAAACTCAGTAGAAGCAACATGTGGCTGTATGCACACACCCCAATCAGATACATCACGAGATACACAAGCAAAATAAGCAGTAACCACAGGTGTCACTTGTACCTCACCGAACTATCTCAAAACCCACCCTAGAAGATACATCTCGATAATCCGCTGGGTCTCAAAGGTCCTACCAATAAGATATCTCTACTGTCGGCAAAAAGGCAAGTGTACTGCATCATCCTCCCAAACGGGGCAATCTAAGTATGGTCTCCAAATAAAATGCTGAAAAATGTCAAACTGATGTCTCCAGTACAAGGTGTTCCCTGAACCCTTGTGTTTGATACCTGCTGTATACCTAAAAGCATAAGGCTCACCAGGCTGCAAATCAACATGAATAACAAGCCTCGAAATAGAAATGTGCTCCCATGCCCATGTCTGCAAAAGACTAACACCACAACTCATAGAATGGTATCCAAGATACACAATACCATGCAATTGATAGTACAACATGGCTAGTAGACAAGGACCCCAAGCATACAGTCGACGATGAACAATCATATCATGGAGCAATCTACCCCATCCAACTAGAAACCCATGACCTCGTCTGTCAGGTATCAGTAAACCATCGACAACACCGCATAATACAATAGTCATGTCATCATAGTCTAATCGGGCCCAAGGGATGTCATAATGGCCATTGATCTGCAAGTCATGAATCTCACACTCGAAAAGTGCACATAGTCCAACAATGCCATCATCATGGTCATATACAACTCTCTCACCATGAATGGGAATCTGCAGTATACGCCATACATCCTCTAAAGTAATCGATGCCTCACTAGTCAGAAGATGAAAAGAATAGGTCTCAGAATGCCACCGCTCTATCAAAGCTGTAATCATGGCCCTGTTGGCCATAACCTCTGGCAAATGTAAAACATGATATAGACCAAGCTGTCGGATATGCTCGATCTCCTCATCCGGTAAGTCAGCTCAAAGATCAAGTCCACTAGGTCTTCTCTGTCAGCAGTATAACACTCCAATGTACAATGAGAAAACGTTCAAAACATCAGATATCAAATCCCGAGAAACTTAAAAAACTTTCAAACGCATGACAAAAAATTACACATACAACGAATGTGTGATAGTTATGACTCATGCAGTACAATTATGACTCTTGCGTGATGTTCAAAGCTAATGCGTAATGAAATGAGCTCTTGCGTAACAATAAACACTTATGCGTAAAGAAATGAGTGAATGCGGCATGTTTAATACTAATGTGTAACACTTACGACGCATGCGTACCATTTAGAACGTTTGCGGTACAGTTAACACTAATGCATAAACATCGACAACCGATTGCATGACACAATGCAAAAATTGATCATGGATTTTTTTTAAGAAAATAGCATAAAACAGGCATAAAACAGACATAAATTAGGAATTTTTTTGAAAAAATACCATGCCGCCAGTCCCAGGAGGTCTTTGATATGAATGTACTTGGTCAGACAGGTGCAATTGAGCTCTATAACCAGCCATGACGATCAAATACTCAGACAAAAGCACACAAATTGCAGAGAAAACCCAGGGATTACCAATTTGCAAATGAGCAAATGAAAACCTAAAAATCTCTATTTATAACTCAAAATTAGGGTTTTTTGACACCTCGACGCCCGTGGTCCCTGCCAGCTTCAAACACCTTGTACTCTACACAAATGATCTCGAAATCGAACGAAATTTTACACGCTTGCTCATTAAATTGATATCGAAAACATGGTCTCAATTTTGGAATTTTTTGACCACCTTTTCCGAGGGGGCATATTTACACTATATAGCAGTACCGAGGCATACTGGGGCAAATTTTTTTGTTTTCTTTGAAACAATGTCGTTCCGACTTTGTCTCAAAGAGGGGCAAATGTAGACACCTAAAAATGTCTCATTGATCATGTACTAATTATTCCTCTAATTGATTAAATAATTCTTTAATTATTTAATTAAGTTAATTATTCTTATTCTTCTAATTTCATATTTCCTCATTATTCTATTTTCTTATTCTATCATCATTTGATCATTTAATCAGATTCTAATATTAATTAAATATTTATTATTTAATTAATTATGATTAATTCCCCAATTTAAATAATCTTTATTATTTAAATAAATTACTGATTATTCAATTTCTATCTCTAATCATCATTCAATCATTAACCCTCTTCTAAATATTAATTAAATATTTATTATTTAATTAATTATGATTCAATCCTTCAAATTAAATAATCTTTATTATTTAATTAAATTCTATTTCTAAAATAATTAAATAGTTTCTTTAAATTATTTAATTAACTAATTAATTCTTCTAGTTCTTCAAATTCTAATTTTATTTAATTTCACATTCTTCTAATTTCTTCCAAATTCAATTACATATGCATGATTTCAAAAACCAAATTGAAAATCAAAGTAAAGTTCTAAATATAGTCATATACTAAATTGAATTAAAATAAATTCAATTATTTGAATAAATCTCATGCAAAGATTAAATTGATAATCTAAATCTAAATGCAAGCACATGCTAAATAATTAATTGAATCAATCAATTAATTAAATCGTTTATCTCTTCAATCTCTATTTCTATCTTTCAGTTAGCTTTTTCTAAATTAAGCTCTCTTTGTCATCTTCTTTATTTCCACCAATCATTATTTTTCTTCCCTCAGTCAGCTTTTTCTCAATCAGTTGACTCAATTAATCTATTCAATCTATTGAGTTTCACTCCTACAATCAGCAGTTCAACTATCAATTTTCATGTGAGCTCACCTGAGTTCCACCTCTTGATCAATCTGTTCCACCTTTCAATCAATCTTCTCCAATTTTCTATAAATTGAGCATTTAATCTCCATTTTCAATATTCACGAACTTTGAATGTTTGTGTCACTTGCAGGTTACCAGCGCAATATCTGAGAGCCATCATACCATAGAGAGGAGAAGAGCAATGGAAGCAATACACGATCTTGGGATAGGGAGTTTTGATTTCATTTGATTATTTTAATTCCTTTTTGCTTGATTGTGTTATTCCATTGTCTTATTTGTTAAATTCTTTGATTAGATAGGGATTCGTGATTTCCCTTTTGCTTCTTATTGATTACTTGTTTTTAAGATGAATTTTACACATACACATGTGCTAGTTGCATTTTTACGAGAATGCAAGTGGGGGGGATTTTAATGATTTAAATAAATGTTTTATTCAATTTATTTTAAAAAATAAAGGGGATTAAATGAAATAAATAAGATTTATTCATTTAATTGATTGTGAATTTAGTTTAATAAAATAATTAAAATAAATTGAATAATTTATTTAATTAATAGGAGAATGTTTGAAGATGAATTAATTAAATGTTAATTTAATTAACTGTTGGCTAGTGGATTTTTAATTAAATAAATAGCAAATATTCATTTAATTAAATTGGACAGATTTATGTGACTACAATAGATACTCCATTGTGCTCCATGATAGTGAATACAAAGATGAAACCTAAGCAAGATGCGATTCAAAATGCTATGCTAAATGGAGGTGATTATGCAAAAAGATGATTGAGAATTTCTGCCTTATAAGAGTATGAAAATGAAAGTGGATAGCTAAAATGACATTATAAATGGTATGGGAATGTGAAAGCGGATGGATTGTGAAGGAAAATGGGGGGTTTAAATTGGATTGAATGAGAGATAGAGAGGCATGAGAATAACACATGTCAAAGGAATGACATGTGTCCTCGAGGACACATGTTCATTTGGGAATGAGACACCCAAATTGAAAGGTCTTACAAAACCATGATATTCCCATGTTTGAATTTTTTTTTGGATATGTTCCCAAATTTTAGGAGACTTCCCCAAATTCAACAACATTTTTTCCAAATTTTAGGAAAATCGAGATATTTTAGGAATGTGTATACATATGGAGTGGGAAAGAAGTTGGAAGAAATAATAAAAGGATGACTAAAACCCAAGGTAAATTAATGAGTTAAGCTAGAGGAAGAATTGGATGAGGGTTAAAGTCAGGAGACATGTGAAGAAATATAATTAATTTAAATAATTAGTTCCATGATATTTCCATGATTTAGGATATTTACAAATATACACATATGGAGTGGAAAGGAGGTTGGAAAGAATAACAGGATTCATTTCCAAATATTAAGATATTTCTAAATATTAGGATATTTAGGAATAACACATATGGGGTGGGAAAGTAATGGGAAGAAATAAAAGAATGACTAAAACACATGGTTAGTTAATGGGTTAAGTTAGAGGAAGAGTTAGATGAGGATTAAAATTAGGAGGCATGTGGGGAAATAGAATTAATTAATATTATTAATTTCATAAAGGATATTTAGAGGAAAGGACAAAAAATGAATTAAATAGTGAAACTATGCATTTGATTTATTTAATAGAAGAAGGGATCAAATTTAATTAATTAATTGATTTATTATTGTCAATTAATTAATTAAAGGTTCAAACTATAGAATAATTAACAAAATTAATTAGCTAGAAGGTGGGAACACTAATTAATTAAATAACACGTAATTATTTAATTTAAGAGCATTATGTATGTATGTATGTATGCATGCATGCATGTATGTATGTATGTATGTATATGTGTGTGTGTACACACACACACACACACACACACACACACACACACACACACACACACACACACACACACACACACACACACACACACACACATATAGCACTAGAAAATATGGGTTCATTGTAGTTGTTTCTCATTGATAGGGCTTTCCTCCCATCACCTTAGAAGCAAGCACCTTATAAATGATTGTGATAGGGTATTAATTTAAAAGGAGATTTGATTTATATTAGATGAATGATGGTAAAATTTGGATATATGAATTTGTGTTTTTGGTTAATTGTGGATAAGTTTGGCTGGGTGATGGGATCTTGGTTTGGGATAAATAGTTTATGAAATAGCATGGCACATCGGGATGGAATTTTGGACGAGGGTGTTGGACTTAGCTTGATTTTTAGATTTGTGATGTTGGGATTTAGGTCAAGATGTTGAATGGGTTTATAGATCTGGAGTACAAATGATGTTCAGTTTAAGGATGATTTCTAATATTACGAAATGTGATCAATGGAATTGGTTTAGTTTGTGCATTTCTACCTAGTTGATGGAAAATGGTTGATGTGTAAACCTTATAAAGAGGAGGATTATAAATGAGAAAACAAAGATACATATTTTATTTTTATTTTTTTGGACTTTTAAGGGAATTTAGATTTATTAAAAAATATGGGTATCTCACAAGAATACACACAAATCACTTTGCACTTGATCTTAGTATTACTTAGAAAAGAATTTCAATTTTTGTGGGTCTGTAAATATACTATCTACCAAGTGAAGGATAGTTAGAGAATGCAAGATAATGGACCACCTACACACCCATCACCATGAAGACCAAGGCCTTGTCCATAGGTAGCTCTATCTCAAAAACTTATAAGTACAATACAAGTAACTTTCTAGGGTTAACCACTTAATAGTGCACCACAAAAAGGATGGTCAAAAGATCTTAAAATATGGTGGAAAATCTCTCTAAGTTGTATCCCATATATACCTAAAGGTACATGAGGCTTGATGCCATGAAATGAAAAAATAAGTTGCACAACTCTGTACAAAGTTCTCCACTCTTCTCCACTTTGCAAAGTATAAAGTTCTTGCAATCTTAGCTTCAAATGACAATTTTTCACTCGCAATGGGTGTCTTTCAATTCACCCCAAAATTTCTATACCCTCTCAAAACATAGAGGTGTGTGTCATCCCCTAAGATAATGAAATACTTAGACAAACCCCTAAAGGAAATCAAAATTAAGTGTTCTTGGTTATCTAAGATCACTTTGTAGTGCAATAATAGAGCATACACACTAAATCTCCCTAGGATATAAACTAAAACACACAAAATGTGTAAAATTTTATATTATGAATATCATGCAATCATGGGAGACAAGTGCATATTTTCCATGCATTTCACATACACAACAAACATTTTTTCCTTTAAGAAAATAATTTGTACTCTAAACTAGTGGAAAAATTGGAATTTTAACAAGTGAACTTACACAAAACTAGTTAGTTGTTTTATAAAATGACTTTAGCAAGCAAATACTAGAAGCAATTA
Source organism: Cryptomeria japonica (assembly GCF_030272615.1). Classification (NCBI taxonomy): domain Eukaryota; kingdom Viridiplantae; phylum Streptophyta; class Pinopsida; order Cupressales; family Cupressaceae; genus Cryptomeria; species Cryptomeria japonica. The sequence goes on along the minus strand of NC_081409.1, from coordinate 103,363,818 downwards.
GTTAGTAGTTTAATCAAGAAAAGACTTTTGACAAGCAACACCCTACAAAAAAATGGTTAATGTAACATGTTGCATATAAATAAAATAAAATGATGAAAATACAAAAAATGAGTTTTTGAGTTTTGTTCAACTCGTAATGCAAAAAAAATCATTTGAACACAATGAGAATAATGTAATTTTTTTGGGGCTTTTTATGTTTTTGATTGTTTTGTTACTTCAAATTTTTTCATATATATAAAATAAACTTAATATTCAAATAATGCTTTGCCACAAATGGGAAGGAAATAACTTGAAATGAAAGAAATTTAGTAGAGTAACCCTAAACCCTAATTCCTAAACCCTAATTTCCTAAACCCTAAACATTAATTCCTAAACCTTAAACCCTAATTCCTAAACCCTAATTCATAAACCCTAAACCCTAAACCCTAATTCCTAAACCCTAATTCCTAAACCCTAAACCCTAATTCTTAAATCCTAAACCCTAATTCCTAATTCCTAAACCCTAAACACTAAACCCTAATTCCTAAACACTAAACCCTAATCCCTAAACCCTAATTCCTAATCCCTAAACCCTAATTACTAAACTTTAAACCCTAATTCCTAAACACTAAACCCTAAATCCATAACCCTAAATTCCTAATTCCTAATTCCTAAACCCTAATTCCTAATCCCTAAACCCTAATTCCTAAACCCTAAACCCTAAACCCTAAACTCTAATTCCTAAACACTAAACCCTAATTCATAAACCCTAATTTCCTAAACCCTAATCCCTAATCACTAAACCTTAAACCCTAATTTCAAAACCCTAATTCCTAAACCCTAATTCCTAATTCCTAATTCCTAAACCCTAAACCCTAATTCCTAAAACCTAAACCCTAATTTCCTAAACCCTAAACCCTAATTCCTAAACCCTAATTCGTAAACCCTAATTTCCTAAATCCTAAACCCTAAACCCTAATCCCTTAAACCCTAATTCCAAAACCCTAAACCCTAATTCCTAAACCCTAAACCCTAAACCCTAATTCCTAAACCCTATACAATAATTCCTAAACCCTAATTCCTAAACCCTAACCCTTAAATCCTAAACCCTAAATTCCTTAACCCTAAACCCTAAACCCTAAACCCTAAACCCTAATTCCTAATTCCTAAACCCTAAACCCTAATTCCTAAATCCTAAACCCTAATTCCTAATCCCTAATTCCTAAACCCTAATTCCTAATTCCTAAAAATTTAGTAGAGTAACCCTGATTCCTAAACCCTAAACCCTAATTCCTAAACCCTAATATCCTAAACCCTAAACCCTAATTCCTAAACCCTAGATCCTAATTCCTAAACCAAAATTCCTAAACCCTAATTTCCTAAACCCTAAACCCTAATTCCTAAATGCTATACCCTAAACCGTAATTCCTAAATCCTAAACTGTAATTCCTAAACCCTAAACCCTAAACCCTAATTCCTAATTCCTAAACACTAAACCCTAATCCCTAAACCCTAATTCCTAAACCCTTAAACCTAAACCCTAATTCCTAATTCCTAAACACTAAACCCTAATCCCTAAACCCTAATTCCTAAACGCTAATTCCTAAACCCTAAATTCCTAATTCGTAAACCCTAAACCCTAATTCGTAAACCCTAATTTCCTAAACCCTAAAACCTGATCCCTAATTCCTAAACCCTAATACCAAACCCTAATTCGTAATCCCTAAACCCTAATTTTTTGAACCCTAAACCCTAATCCCTAAACCTTAAACCCTAATTCTGAAACCCTAATTCCTAAACCCTAGTTCCTAATTCATAAACCCTAAACCCTAATTCTGAAACCCTAATTCCTAAATGCTAAACCCTAATTACTAATTCCTAATTCCTAAACACTAAACCCTAATTCCTAAACACTAAACCCTAAACCCTAATTCCTAAACCTTAATTCCTAAACACTAATTCCTAATTCCTAAACCCTAATTCCTAAACCCTAAATCCTAATTCCTAAAACCTAATTTCCTGAACCCTAAACCCTAATCCCTAAAACCCTAATTCCTAAACCCTAATTCCTTATTCGTAAACCCTAAACCCTAAACCCTAATTTCAAAACCCTAATTCCTAATTCTTAAACCCTAATTCCTAAACCGTAAACCTTAATTCCTAATACCTAAACCCTAATTTGTAAACCCTAATTTCCTAAACCCTCAACCCTAATCCCTAAACCTTAAACCCTAATTCCTAAACCCTAAACCGTAATTCCTAATTCCTAAACCCTAAACCCTAATCCCTAAACCCTAGTTCCTAAATGCTAGTTCCTAAACCCTAAACCCTAAACCCTAATTTGTAAACCCTAAATTCCTAATTCCTAAACCCTAAACCCTAATTCGTAAACCCTAATTTCCTAAACCCTAAAACCTAATCCCGAAACCTTAAACCTAATACCTAAACCCTAATTCCTAATCCCTAAACCCTAATTTCCTAAACCCTAAACCCTAATCCCTAAACCTTAAACCCTAATTCTGAAACCCTAATTCCTAAACCCTAAACCCTATTCCTAAACCCTAATTCCTAAATGCTAAACCCTAATTACTAATTCATAATTCATGAACACTAAACCCTAATTCCTAAACACCAAACCCTAAACCCTAATTCCTAAACCCTAATTCCCAAACTCTAAACCCTAAACCCTAATTCCTAATTCCTAAACCCTAATTCCTAAAACCTAATTTCCTAAACCCTAAACCCAAATCCCTTAAACCTTAATTCCTAAACCCTAATTCCTAATTCCTAAACCTTAATTCCTAAACCCTAAACACTAATTCCTAAACCCTAATTTCCTAAACCCTAAACCCTAATCCCTAAATATTAAACCCTAATTCCTAAACCCTAATTCATAAACCCTGAACCCTAATTCCTAATACCTAAACCCTAATTCGTAAACCCTAATTCCTAATTCTGAAACCCTAATTCTGAAATCCTAATTCCTAAACCCTAATTCCTAAACCCTAAACCGTAATTCCTAAACCCTAATTCCTAATTCCTAAATCCTAATTCCTAAACTCTAAACCCTAATTCCTAATTTCTAAACCCCAATTCCTAAAACCTAATTTCCTAAACCCTAAACCCTTATCCCTTAAACCCTAATTCCTAAACCCTAATTCCTAATTCCTAAACCCTAAATCCTAAACCCTAAACCCTAATTCCTAAACCCTGATTCATAAACTCTAAACCCTAATTCCTAAAACCTAAACCTTTATTCATAAACCCTAAATACCCTAAACCCTAAACCCTAAACCCTAATTCCTAAACCCTAAACCCTAATTCCTAATTCCTAAACCCTAAACGCTAATTCCTAAACACTAAAACCTATTTCGTAAACCCTAAAACCTAATTCCTAAACCCATATTCCTAAACCCTAAATTCCTAAACCCTAAACCCTAAATCCTAAACCCTAATTCTGACACGCTAATTCCTAAACCCTAAACCCTAATTCGTAAAACCTAATTTACTAAACCCTAAACCCTAATCCCTTAAACCCTAATTCGTAAAACCTAATTTACTAAGCCCTAAACCCTAATCCCTTAAACCCTAATTCCTAAACCCTAATTCCTAAACCCTAAACCTTAAACCCTAATTCTGAAACCCTAATTCCTAAACCCTAAACCCTAATTCCTAAACCCTAATTCCTAAATGCTAAACCCTAATTACTAATTCCTAATTCCTAAACCCTAAACCCTAATTCCTAAAACCTAATTTCCTACACCATAAACCCTAAACCCTAATCCCTAAAACCCTAATTCCTAAACCCTAATTTCTAAACCCTAAACCCTAATTCGTAAACCCTAATTTCCTAAACCCTAAACCCTAATCCCTAAAACTTAAACCCTAATTTCTAAACCCTAATTCCTAATTCTTAAACCATAATTCCTAAACCCTAAACCCTAATTCCTAATACCTAAACCCTAATTTCCTAAACCCTCAACCCTAATCCCTAAACCTTAAACCCTAATTCTGAAACCCTAATTCCTAAACCCTAAACCGTAATTCCTAAACCCTAAACCCTAAACCGTAATTCATAATTCCTAAACCCTAAACCCTAAACCCTGATTCGTAAACCCTAAATTCCTAATTCCTAAACCCTAAACCCTAATTCGTAAACCCTAATTTCCTAAGCCCTAATTCCTAAACCCTAAACCCTAATTCCTAAACCCTAATTTCCTAAACGCTAAACCCTAATCCCTAAACCTTAAACCCTAATTCTGAAACCCTAATTCCTAAACCCTAATTCCTAATTCCTAAACCCTAAACCCTAAACCCTAATTACTAAACCCTAATTCATAAATGCTAAACCCTAATTAGTAATTCCTAATTCCTAAACACTAAACACTAAACCCTAAACCCTAATTCCTAAACTCTAAACCCTAAACCCTAATTCCTAATTCCTAAACCCTAATTCCTAAACCCTAAACCCTAATTCCTAAAACCTAATTTCCTAAACCCTAAACCCTAATCCCTTAAACCCTAATTCCTAAACCCTAAACACTAATTCCTAAACCCTAATTTCCTAAACCCTAAACCATAATCCCTAAAACTTAAACCCTAATCCCTAAACCCTAATTCCTAATTCCTAATACCTAAACCCTAATTCGTAAACACTAATTTCCTAAACCCTCAACCCTAATCCCTAATTCTGAAACCCTAATTCCTGAACTCTAAACCCGAATTCCTAAACCCCAATTCCTAAACCCTAAACCGTAATTCCTAAACCCTAATTCCTAAACCCTAAACCCTAAATCCTAATTCCTAAACTCTAAACCCTAATTCCTAATTTCTAAACCCTAATTCCTAAGCCCTAAACTCTAATTCGTAAAACCTAATTTCCTAAACACTAAACCCTAATCCCTTAAACCCTAATTCTTAAACCCAAATTCCTAATTCCTAAACCCTAAATCCTAAACCCTGAACCCTGATTCCTAAACTCTAAACCCTAATTCCTAAAACCTAAACCTTTATTCATAAGCACTAAATTCCTTAACCCTAAACCCTAAACCCTAATTCCTAAACCCTAAACCCTAAACCCTAAACCCTAATTCCTAAACCCTAAAACCTAAACCCTAAACCCTAATTCTTGAACTCTAAACCCTAAATTCCTTAACCCTAAACCCTAAACCCTAATTCCTAAACCGTAAACCTTAAACCCTAATTCCTAAACCCTAATTCCTAAACCCTAAACCCTAATCACTAAACCTTAAACCTTAATTCTGACGCCCTAATTCCTAAACCCTAGATCCTAAACCCTAATTCTTAAACCCTTTAACCTAAACTCTAATTCTTGATTCGTAAACCCTAAAACCTAATTCCCTAAACCCTAAACCCTAAACCCTAATTCCTAAATCCTAATTCCTAAATCCTAATTCCTAAATCCTAAACCCTAATTCTTAATTCTTAAATCCTAAACCCTAAACCCTAATTCCTAAACCATAATTCCTAAACCCTAAACCCTAAACCCTAATTTCTATACTGGTATGGCTTTTGCCAAAAAGAACCGGCACATGCCTAATTTTGGGTCTTTACAATTCCTCCATAGTGATGCTTAATTGATTATTATTCAATTAATTGATTAATTTTTTTAATTAATTGATTGAATTTTAATTGATTCTTTAATTAATTGATTGATTAATTTTTATTAATTGATTGATTAATTTTTATTAATTGATTAATTAACATGTCTGTTGGTTTTCCTGGAAGATGAGGTGGTTGTCCCCTCACTTCTATTTAAACATCTCAACGATTATTGTAAACATTTAAGTCCACTAACGAGAGGGTGAAATTCACTCGAAACATGTCTGGATGTTTTCAATAAATTATTTTTACACATGCTTTTGTTTCTTGGTTCGAATCTATGTTGCAAGTGATAAATTTGTTAATTTATAATGTTAATTTAAGTCAGGAGACATGTGAAGAAATATAATTAATTTAAATAATTAGTTCCATGATATTTCCATGACTTAGGATATTTACAAATATACACATATTGAGTGGAAAGGAGGTTGGAAAGAATAAAAGGTTTCATTTCCAAATATTAGGATATTTAGGAATACACACATATGGGGTGGGAAAGTAATGGGAAGAAATAAAAGAATGACCAAAACACAGGGTTAGTTATGGGTTAAGTTAGAGGAAGAGTTAGATGAGGATTAAAATTAGGAGGCATGTGGGGAAATAGAATTAATTAATTTTATTAATTTCATAAAGGATATTTAGAGGAAGGGACAAAAAATGAATTAAATAGTCAAACTATGCATTTGATTTATTTAATAGAAGAAGGGATCAAATTTAATTAATTAATTGATTTATTATTGTCAATTAATTAATTAAAGGTTCAAACTATAAAATAATTAACAAAATTAATTAGCTAGAAGGTGGGAACACTAATTAATTAAATAATGCGTAATTATTTAATCTAAGAGCATTATGTATGTATGTATGTATGCATAAATGATTGTGATAGGGTATTAATTTAAAAGGAGATTTGATTTTATATTAGATGAATGATGGTTAAATTTGGATATATGAATTTATGTTTTTGGTTAATTGTGGATAAGTTTGGTTGGGTGATGGGATCTTGGTTTGGGATAAATAGTTTATGAAGTAGCATGGCACATTGGGATGGAATTTTGGACGAGGGTGTTGGACTTACCTTGATTTTTAGATTTGTGATGTTGGGATTTAGGTCAAGATGTTGAATGGGTTTATAGATCTGGAATACAAATGATGGTCGGTTTAAGGATGATTTCTAATATTTATGAAATGTGATCAATGGAATTGGTTTAGTTGGTGCATTTCTACCTAGTTGATGGAAAATGGTTGATGTGTAAACCTTATAAAGAGGAGGATTATAAATAAGAAAACAAAGATACATATTTTATTTTTATTTTTTTGGACTTTTAAGGGAATCTAGATTTATTAACAAATATGGGTATCTCACAAGAATACACACAAATCACTTTGCACTTGATCTTAGTATTACTTAGAAAAGAATTTCAATTTTTGTGGGTTTGTAAATATACTATCTACCAAGTGAAGGATAGTTAGAGAATACAAGATAATGGACCACCTACACACCCATCACCATGAAGACCAAGGCCTTGTCCATAGGTAGCTCTATCTCAAAAACTTATAAGTACAATACAAGTAACTTTCTAGGGTTAACCAATTAATAGTCCACCACAAAAAGGATGGTCAAAAGATCAAAAAATATGGCCGAAAATCTCTCTAAGTGGTATCCCATATACGCCTAAAGGTACATGAGGCTTGATGTTATGAAGTGAAAAAATAAGTTGCACAACTCTGTACAAGAGGGTAACCCACTCTCCTCCACTTTGCAAAGTATAAAGTTCTTGCAATGTTAGCTTAAAATGACAAAATTTTCACTCCCAATGGGTGTCTTTCAATTCACCCCAAAATTTCTATACCCTCTCAAAACATAGAGGCGTGTGTCATCCCCTAAGATAATGAAATACTTGGACATACCCCTAAAGGAAATCAAAATTAAGTATTCCTGGTTATTTAAGATCACTTTGTAGTGCAATAATAGAGCATAGACACTAAATCTCCCTAGGATGTAAACTAAAACACACAAAATGTGTAAAATTTTATATTATGAATATCATGCAATCATGGGAGACAAGTGCATATTTTCCACGTATTTCACATACACAACAAACATTTTTTCCTTTAAGAAAATAATGTGTACTCTAAACTAGTGGAAAAAATGGAATTTTAGCAAGTGAACTTACACAAAACTAGTTAGTTGTTTTATAAAATGACTTTAGCAAGCAAATACTACAAGCAATTAATTAGTATTTTAATCAAGAAATGACTTTTGACAAGCAACACCCTACAAAAAAATAGTTAATGTAACATGTTACATATAAATAAAATAAAATGATGGAAATACAAAACATGAGTTTTTGAGTTTTGTTCAACTCGTAATGCAAAAAAAATCATTTCAACACAATGAGAATAATGTAGTTTTTTTTGGGGCTTTTTAAGTTTTTGAACACAATGAGAATAATATAATGCTTTGCCACAAATGGGAAGCAAAGAACTTGAAATGAAAGAAATTTAGTAGAGTAACCCTGATTCCTAAACCCTAAACCCTAATTCCTAAACCCTAAACCCTAATTCCTAAACCCTGATTCCTAAACCCTAATTTCAAAAAACCTAAACCCTAAACCCTAATTCCTAAACCCTAAACCCTAAACCCTAAACCCTAATTCCTAAATCCTAAACCCTAATTCCTAAACAGTAAACCCTAATTCCTAAACCCTAATTCCTAAACCCTAAACACTAAACCCTAAATCCTAAACCCTAAATTCCTAATTCCTAAACCCTAATTCCAAAACCCTAAACCCTAATTCGTAAACCCTAATTTCCTAAACCCTAAAACGTAATCCCTAATTCCTAAACCCTAATTCCTAAATCCTAATTCCTAATCCCTAAACCCTAATTCGTAAACCCTAATTTCCTAAACCCTAAACCCTAACCCCTAAAACTTATACCCTAATTCCAAAACCCTAATTCCTAAATCCTAAACCCTAATTCCTAATTCCTAATTCCTAAACCCTAAACACTAAACCCTAATTCCTAAACCCTAAATAGTGAACCCTAATTCCTAATTCCTAAACCCTAATTCCTAAACCCTACACCCTAATTCCTAAAACCTAATTTCCTAAACCCTAAACCCTAATCCCTTAAACCCTAATTCCTAAACCCTAATTCCTAATTCCTAAATCGTAAACCCTAAACCCTATACACTAATTCCTAAACCCTAAACCCTAATTCATAAACCCTAATTTTCTAAACCCTAAACACTAATCCCTAAACCCTAAATGCTAATTCCTAATTCCTAAAAACTAATTCCTAATTCCTAAACCCTAAACGCTATTTCCTAAACCCTAATTCCCGAACCCTAATTCCTAATTCGTAAACACTAAAACCTAATTCCTAAACCCTAATTCCTAAACCCTATTTCCTAATTCCTAATTCCTAAACCCTAATTCCTAAACGCTAAACCCTAAACCCTAAACCCAAATTCCTAAACTCTAAACCCTAATTCCTAAACCCTAAACCTTTATTCATAGACCCTAAATTCCTTAACCCTAAACCCTAATTCCTAAACCCTAATTCCTAATTCCTAAACCCTAATCCATAAACCCTAATTTCCTAAACCCTAAACCCTAATCACTAAATTCCTAAACCCTAAACCCTAAACCCTAATTCCTTAACCCTAATTCCAAATTCCTAAACGCTAAACCCTAAATTCCTAAACCCTAAAACCTAAACCCTAATTCCTAAATCCTAAACCCTAATTCTTAATTCATAAACCCTAAACCCTAAACACTAAACTCTAATTCCTAAACCCTAAACGTTAAACCCTAATTCCTAAACTTTAAACCCTAATTCCCAAACACTAAACCCTAAATCGTAAACCCTAAATTCCTAATTCCTAAACCCTTAACCCTAATTCCTAAACCCTAGATTCCTAAACCGTAAACCCTAATCCCTAATCCTTAAACCCTAATTCCGAAACCCTAATTCCTAAACCCTAATTCCTAATTCCTAAACCCTAATTCCTAAACCCTAATTTTTATACTTGTGCCGCTTTTGCCAAAAAGAACCCGCACATGCCTAATTTTGGGTCTTTACAATTCCTCCATAGTGATGCTTAATTGATTATTATTCAATTAATTGATTAATTTTATTAAGTAATTGATTGAATTTTAATTGATTCAATTAGCTAGAAGGTGGGAACACTAATTAATTAAATAATGCGTAATTATTTAATTTAAGAGCACTATGTATGTATGTATGTATGTGTGTGTGTTTATACACACACACACATATATGTATGTATGTATGTATGTATGTATGTATGTATGTATGTATGTATGTATGTATGTATGTATGTATGTATGTATGTATGTATATGTGTGCGTGTATACACATATGTATATATATAGCACTAGAAAATATGGGTTCATTGTAGTTGTTTCTCATCGATAGGGCTTTCCTACCATCACCTTAGAAGACAACACCTTATAAATGATTGTGATAGTGTATTAATTTAAAAGAAGATTTGATTTCTATTACATGAACGATGGTTAAATTTGGATATATGAATTTGTGTTTTTGGTTAATTGTGGATAAGTTTGGTTGGGTGATGGGATCTTGGTTTGGGATAAATAGTTTATGAAGTAGCATGGCACATTGGGATGGAAATTTGGATGAGGGTGTTGGACATAGCTTGATTTTTAGATTTGTGATGTTGGGATTTAGGTCAAGATGTTGAATGGGTTTATAGATCTGGAATACAAATGATGGTCGGTTTAAGGATGGTTTCTAATATTTATGAATGTGATCAATGGATTTGGTTTAGTTGGTGCATTTCTAACTAGTTGATGGAAAATGGTTGATGTGTAAACCTTATAAAGAGGAGGATTATAAATGAGAAAACAAAGATACATATTTTATTTTTATTTTTTTAGACTTTTAAGGAAATCTAGATTTATTAAAAAATATGGGTATCTCACAAGAATACACACAAATCACTTTGCACTTGATCTTAGTATTACTTAGAAAAGAATTTCAATTTTTGTGGGTCTGTAAATATACTATCTACCAAGTGAAGGATAGTTAGAGAATGCAAGATAATGGACCACCTACACACCCATCACCATGAAGACCAAGGCCTTGTCCATAGGTAGCTCTATCTCAAAAACTTATAATTACAATACAAGTAACTTTCTATGGTTAACCACTTAATAGTGTACCACAAAAAGGATGGTCAAAAGATCATAAAATATGGTGGAAAATCTCTCTAAGTGGTATCCCATATACACCTAAAGGTACATGAGGCTTGATGCTATGAAGTGAAAAAATAAGTTGCACAACTCTGTACAAGAGGGTAACCCACTCTCCTCCACTTTGCAAAGTATAAAGTTCTTGCAATGTTAGCTTAAAATGACAAATTTTCACTCCCAATGGGTGTCTTTCAATTCACCCCAAAATTTTTATACCCTCTCAAAACACAGAGGTGTGTGTCATCCCCTAAGATAATGAAATACTTAGACAAACCCCTAAAGGAAATCAAAATTAAGTATTCCTGGTTATTTAAGATCACTTTGTAGTGCAATAATAGAGCATACACACTAAATCTCCCTAGGATGTAAACTAAAACACACAAAATATGTAAAATTTTATATTATGAATATCATGCAATCATGGGAGACAAGTGCATATTTTCCACGTATTTCACATACACAACAAACATTTTTTCCTTTAAGAAAATAATGTGTACTCTAAACTAGTGGAAAAAATGGAATTTTAACAAGTGAACTTACACAAAACTAGTTAGTTGTTTTATAAAATGACTTTAGCAAGCAAATACTACAAGCAATTAATTAGTAGTTTAATCAAGAAATGACTTTTGACAAGCAACACCCTACAAAAAAATAGTTAATGTAACATGTTGCATATAAATAAAATAAAATGATGGAAATACAAAACATGAGTTTTTGAGTTTTGTTCAACTCGTAATGCAAAAAAAATCATTTGAACACAATGAGAATAATGTAGTTTTTTTTGGGCTTTTTAAGTTTTTGGGGCTTTTTAAGTTTGTGAACACAATGAGAATAATATAATGCTTTGCCACAAATGGGAAGGAAAGAACTTGGAATGAAAGAAATTTAGGATATTAACCCTGATTCCTAAACCCTAAACCCTAATTCCTGAACCCTAAACCCTAATTCCTAAACCCTAATTTCCTAAACCCTTAACCCTAAACCCTAATCCCTAAACCCTAGATCCTAATTCGTAAACCTTAATTCCTAAACCCTAATTTCCTAAACCCTAAACCCTAATTCCTAAATGCTATACCCTAAAGCCTAATTCCTAAATCGTAATTCCTAAACCCTTAACCCTAATTCCTAATTCCTCAACACTAAACCTTGATCCCTAAACCCTAAAACCTAAACCCTAATCCCTAAACCCTAATTCCTAAACGCTAATTCCTAAACCCTAAACCCTAAACCCTAAACCCTAAACCCTAATTCGTAAACCCTAAATTCCTAATTCGTAAACCCTAAACCCTAATTCGTAAACCCTAATTTCCTAAACCCTAAAACCTAATCCCCAAACCTTAAACCCTAATTCCTAAATCCTAATTCCTAAACCCTAAACTCTAATTCGTAAACCCTAATTCCTTATCCCTAATTTCGAAAACCCTAAACCCTAATTCCTAGTTCCTAAACCCTAATTCCTAAACCCTAATTTCCTAAACTGTAAACCCTAAACCCTAATTCCTAAATCCTAAACCCTAATTCCTAAACCTCAAACCCTATACCCTAATTCCTAATTCCTAAACACTAAACCCTAATCCCTAAACCCTAATTCCTAAACCTTAAACCTTAATTCTTAAACCCTAATTCCTAAACCCTAAACCCTAATTCCTAAACACTAAATCCTAAATCCTACACCCTAAATTCCTAATTCCTAAACCCTAAACCCTAAACTCTAATTCCTAAACGCTAATTCTTAAACCCTAAACCCTAATTCAAAAACCCTAATTTCCTAAACCCTTAAACGTAATCCCTAATTCCTAAACCCTAATTCCTAAACCCTAAACCCTAATTCCTAATCCCTAATTCCTAATCCCTAAACCCTAATTCGTAAACCCTAATTTCCTAAACCCTAAACCCTAACCCCTAAAATTTAAACCCTAATTCCGAACCCCTAATTCCTAAACCCTAATTCCTAAATCCTAAACCCTAATTCCTAATTCCTAATTCCTAAACCCTAAACACTAAACCTTAATTCCTAATTCCTAAACCTTAATTCCTAATTCCTAAACCCTACACCCTAATTCCTAAAACCTAATTTCCTAAACCCTAAACCCTAATCCCTTAAACCCTAATTCCTAAACCCTTATTCCTAATTCCTAAACCGTAAACCGTAAACCCTAAATCCTAATTCCTAAACCCTAAACCCTAATTCGTAAACCCTAATTTTCTAAACCCTAAACCTTAATTCCTTAACCCCAAACCCTAAACCCTAAACGCTAATTCCTAAACCCTAAACCCTAATTCCTAAACCCTAAACCCTAAATGCTAATTCCTAAACCCTAACTCCTAATTGCTAAACACTAAAACCTAATTCCTAAACCCTAATTCCTAATTCCTAATTCCTAAACCCTAATTCCTAAACCCTAAACCCTAATTCCTAAACCCAAATTCCTAAACTCTAAACCCTTATTCCTAAACCCTAATTCCTAAACCCTAATTCCTAAACCCTAATTCGTAAACCCTAATTTCCTAAACCCTAAACCCTAATCACTAAACCCCTAAACCCTAAACCCTAATTCCTAAACCCTAATTCCTAATTCCTAAACTCTAAACCCTAAATTTCTAAACCCTAAAACCTAAACCCTAATTCGTAAACCCTAATTCCTAAATGCTAAACCCTAATTCTTAATTCCTAAACCCTAAACCCTAAACACTAAACCCTAATTCCTAAACCCTAATTCCTCAACTTTACACCCTAATTCCCAAACCCTAAACCCTAAATCCTAAACCCTAAATTCCTAATTCCCAAACCCTAAACCCTAATTCCTAAACCCTAATTTCCTAAACCGTAAACCCTAATCCCTAAACCTTAAACCCTAATTCTGAAACCCTAATTCCTAATTCCTAAACCCTAATTCCTAAACTTGTATGGTTTTTGCCAAAAAGAACCCACACATGCCTAATTTTGAGTCTTTACAATTCCTCCATAGTGATGCTTAATTGATTATTATTCAATTAATTGATTGAATTTTAATTGATTATTTAATTAATTGATTAATTAGCATGTCTGTTGGTTTTCTTGGAAGTTGAGGTGGTTGTCCCCTCACTTCTATTTAAACATCTCAACGATTATTGTGAACATTTAAGTCCACTGACGAGAGGGTGAAATTCCCTCGAAACATGTCTGGACGTTTTCACGTTTTCATTAAAATATTTTTACACATGCTTTTGTTTCCTGGTTCGAATCTATGCTGCAAGTGATAAATTTGTTAATTTATAATATTAATTGATAATGTTAATTTAAGTCAGGAGACATCTGAAGAAATATAATTAATTTAAATAATTAGTTCCATGATATTTCCATGACGTAGGATATTTACAAATATACACATATGGAGTGGAAAGGAGGTTGGAAATAATAAAAGGATTCATTTCCAAATATTAAGATATTTCCAAATATTAAGATATTTCCAAATATTAAGATATTTCCAAATATTAGGATATTTAGGAATACACACATATGGGGTGGGAAAGTAATGGGAAGAAAAAAAAGAATGACTAAAACATAGGGTTAGTTATGGGTTAAGTTAGAGGAAGAGTTAGATGGAGACTAAAATTAGGAGGCATGTGGGGAAATAGAATTAATTAATTTTATTAATTTCATAAAGGATATTTAAAGGAAAGGACAAAAAATGAATTAAATAGTCAAACTATGCATTTGATTTATTTAATAGAAGAAGGGATCAAATTTAATTAATTAATTGATTTATTATTGTCAATTAATTAATTAAAGGTTCAAACTATAAAAGAATTAACAAAATTAATTAGCTAGAAGGTGGGAACACTAATTAATTAAATAATGCGTAATTATTTAATTTAAGAGCATTATGTATGTATGTGTGTGTGTGTGTGTTTATACACACACACACATATATACATATATACATATGTATGTATGTATGTATGTATGTATATGTGTGTGTATACACATATGTATATATATTGCACTAGAAAATATGGGTTCATTGTAGTTGTTTCTCCTCGATAGGGCTTTCCTACCATCACCTTAGAAGCAAGCACCTTATAAATGATTGTAATAGGTTATTAATTTAAAAGGAGATTTGATCTATATTAGATGAATGATGGTTAAATTTGGATATATGAATTTGTGTTTTTGGTTAATTGTGGATAAGTTTGGTTGGGTGATGGGATCTTGGTTTGGGATAAATAGTTTATGAAGTAGCATGGCACATTGGGATGGAAATTTGGACAAGGGTGTTGGACTGAGCTTGATTTTTAGATTTGTGATGTTGGGATTTAGGTCAAGATGTTGAATGGGTTTATAGATCTGGAATACAAATGATGGTCGGTTTAAGGATGATTTCTAATATTTAAGAAATATGATCAATGGAATTGGTTTAGTTGGTGCATTTCTACCTAGTTGATGGAAAATGGTTGATGTGTAAACCTTATAAAGAGGAGGATTATAAATGAGAAAACAAAGATACATATTTTATTTTTATTTTTTTGGACTTTTAAGGGAATCTAGATTTATTAACAAATATGGGCATCTCACAAGAATACACACAAATCACTTTGCACTTGATCTTAGTATTACTTAGAAAAGAATTTCAATTTTTGTGGGTCTGTAAATATACTATCTACCAAGTGAAGGATAGTTAGAGAAGGCAAGATAATGGACCACCTACACACCCATCACCATGAAGACCAAGGCCTTGTCCATAGGTAGCTCTATCTAAAAAACTTATAAGTACAATACAAGTAACTTTCTAGGGTTAACCACTTAATAGTGCACCACAAAAAGGATGGTCAAAAGATCATAAAATATGGTGGAAAATCTCTCTAAGTTGTATACCATATACACCTAAAGGTACATGAGGCTTGAAGCTATGAAGTGAAAAAATAAGTTGCACAACTCTGTACAAGAGGGTAACCCACTCTCCTCCACTTTGCAAAGTATAAAGTTCTTGCAATGTTAGCTTAAAATGACAAATTTTCACTCCCAATGGGTGTCTTTCAATTCACCGCAAAATTTTTATACCCTCTGAAAACACAGAGGTGTGTGTCATCCACTAAGATAATGAAATACTTAGACAAACCCCTAAAGGAAATCAAAATGAAGTATTCCTAGTTATTTAAGATCACTTTGTAGTGCAATAATAGAGCATACACACTAAATCTCCCCAGGATGTAAACTAAAACACACAAAATATGTAAAATTTTATATTATGAATATCATGCAAACATGGGAGACAAGTGCATATTTTCCACGTATTTCACATACACAACAAACATTTTTTCCTTTAAGAAAATAATGTGTACTCTAAACTAGTGGAAAAAAATGGAATTTTAACAAGTGAACCTACACAAAACTAGTTAGTTGTTTTATAAAATGACTTTAGCAAGCAAATACTACAAGCAATTAACTAGTAGTTTAATCAAGAAATGACTTTTGACAAGCAACAGCCTACAAAAAAATAGTTAATGTAACATGTTGCATATAAATAAAATAAAATGATGAAAATACAAAACCTGAGTTTTTGAGTTTTGTTCAACTCGTAATGCAAAAAAAATCATTTGAACACAATGAGAATAATGTAGGTTTTTTAGGGCTTTTTAAGTTTTTGGGACTTTTTAAGTTTTTCAACACAATGAGAATAATAAAATGCTTTGCCACAAATGGGAAGGAAAGAACTTGAAATGAAAGAAATTTAAAAGAGTAACCCTGATTCCTAAACCCTAAACCCCAATTCCTAAACCCTAATTCCTAATCCCTAAACCCTAATTCCTAAACCATAAACCCTACAACCTAATTCCTAAACCCTAGATCCTAATTTCTAAACCTTAATTCCTAAACCCTAATTTCCTAAACCCTAAAACCTAATTCCTAAATGCTAAACCCTAAATCGTAATTCCTAAACCCTAAACCCTAAACCCTAAACCCTAATTCCTAATTCCTAAACACTAAACCCTAAACCCTAATTCCTAAACCCTAATTCCTAAACTCTAAACCCTAAATCCTTATTCCTAATTCTTAAACCCTAATTCCTAAACCCTAAACCCTACTTCCTAAAACCTAATTCCGTAAACCCTAAACCCTAATCCCTTAAACCCTAATTCCTAAACCCTAATTCCTAAACCCTAAACCCTAATTCATAAAAACTAATTTCCTAAACCCTAAACCCTAATCCCTAAAACTTAAACCCTAATTTCTAAACCCTAATTCCTAATTCTTAAACCCTAATTCCTAATCCCTAAACCCTAATTCCTAATACCTAAACCCTAATTTTTATACATTAATTTCTTAAACCCTCAACCCTAATCCCTAAAACTGAAACCCTAATTCTGAAACCCTAATTCCTAAACAATAAACCGTAATTCCTAAAGCCTAAACCCATATTCCTTATTCCTAAACCCAAATTCCTAAAACCTAAACCCAAATTCCTAAACCCTAATTCCTCATCCCTAAACCCTAATTTCCTAAACACTAAACCCTAAACCCTGAACCCTAATTCCTAAACTCTAAACCCTAAACCCTAATTCCTAATTCTTAAACCCTAATTCATAAACCCTAAACCCTACTTCCTAAAACCTAATTTCCTAAACCCTAAACCCTAATTCCTAAACCCTAAACCCTAATTCGTAAAAACTAATTTCCTAAATCCTAAACCCTAATTCCTAAAACTTAAACCCTAATTTCTAAACCCTAATTCCTAATCCCTAAACCCTAATTCCTAATACGTAAACCCTAATTCATAAACCCTAATTTCCTAAACCCTCAACCCTAATCCCTAAACCTCAAACCCTAATTCCTAAACCCTAAACCGTAATTCCTAAACCCAAATTCCTAAAACCTAAACGCAAATTCCTAAACCCTAATTCCTCATCCCTAAACCCTAATTCCTAAACCCTAATCCCTAAACCTTAAACCCTAATTCTGAAACCCTAATTCCTAAACCCTAATTCGTAATTCCTAAACCCTAAACCCTAATTCCTAAATGCTAAACCCTAATTACTAATTCCTAATTCCTAAACACTAAACCCTAATTCCTAAACTCTAAACCCTCAACCCTAATTCCTAATTCCTAAACCCTAATTCCTAAAACCTAATTTCCTAAACCCTAAACCCTAATTCCTAAACCCTAATTTCCTAATTCCTAAACCCTAATCCCTTAAACCCTAATTCCAAAATCCTAATTCCTAAACCCTAATTTCCTAAACCCTAAACCCTAATCCCTTAAACCCTAATTCCAAAACCCTAACTCCTAATTCCTAAACCCTAAACCCTAAACTCTAAACCCTAAACAATAATTCCTAAACCCTAAACCTTAAATCCTAAACCCTAAATTCCTTAACCCTAAAACCTAAATTCCTTAACACTAATTCCTAAACACTAAACCCTAAACCCTAATTCCTAATTCCTAAACCCTAAATTCCTAATTCCTAAACCCTAAACCCTAATTCCTAACTCTTAAAACTTAAACCCTAAACCCTAATTCCTAATTCCTAAACCCTGAAACCTAATTCCTAAACCCTAAACCCTAATTCCTCAACACTAATTCCTAATTCCTAAACCCTAAACCCTAATTCCTAAACCTAAATTGCTTAACCCTAAACCATAATTCCTAAACCCTAATTCCTAATTCCTAAACCTAAATTCCTTAACCCTAAACTATAATTCCTAAACCCTAATTCCTAAACTATACACCCTAAATCCTAAACCCTAAATCCCTAATTCCTGAACCGTAATTCCTAAACCCTAAATCCTAAACCCTAAACCCTAATTCCTAAACCTTAATTTCCTAAACTCCAATTCCTAAACCCCAATTCCTAATTCCTAATTCCTAATCCCTAATTCCTAAACCCTAAACCCTAATTCCTAATTCCTAAACACCAATTCCTAAATACTAAACCCTAATTCCTAATTCCTAAACCCTAAACCCTAAACCCTAATTCCAAAGTCCTAATTCCTAAACCCTAAACCCTAATTCCTAAACCCTAATTTCCTAAACCCTAAACCCTAATCCCTAAAACTTAAACCCTAATTCTGAAACCCTAATTCCTAAACCCTAATCCCTAAACCGTAAACCCTGAACCCTAAACCCTAATTCCTAAACCCTAAACCATAAACCCTAATTCCTAAAACCTAAACCCTAATTCGTAAACCCTAATTTCCTAAACCCTAAACCCTGATCCCTAAACCCCAATTCCTAAACCCTAAATCCTAAACCCTAAAACCTAATTTCCTAAACCCTAAACCCTAATACCTAAACCGTAATTCCTAATTCCTAATTCCTAATCCCTAAATCGTAAACCGTAAACCCTATACCCTAATTCGTAAACCCTGAACCCTAATTCGTAAACCCTAATTTTCTAAACCCTAATCCCAAAACCTTAATTCCTAAACCCTAAATTTGTTAACCCTAAACCCTAAACCCTAATTCCTAAACCCTAAACCCTAATTCCTAATTCCTAATTCCTAAACCCTAAACGCTATTTCCTAAACCCTAAACCCTAAACCCTAAACCCTAATTCCCGAACCCTAATTCCTAATTCCTAAACACTAAAACCTAATTCCTAAACTCTATTTCCTAATTCCTAAACCCTAAACCCTAATTCCTAAACCCAAATTCCTAAACTCTAAACCCTAATTCCTAAACCCTAAACCTTAATTCATAGACCCTAAATTCCTTAATCCTAAACCCTAATTCCTAAACCCTAAACCCTAATTCCTAAACCATAAACCCTAAACCCTAATTCGTAAACCCTAATTTCCTAAACCCTAAACCCTAATCACTAAATTCCTAAACCCTAAACCCTAAACCCTAATTCCTTAACCCTAATTCCTAATTCCTAAACCCTAAAGGAAAGGAAAGAACTTGAAATGAAAGAAATTTAGTAGAGTAACCCTGATTCCTAAACCCTAAACCCTAATTCCTGAAACCTAAACCCTAATTCCCAAACCCTGATTCCTAAACCCTAATTTCCAAAACCCTAAACACTAAACCCTAATTCCTAATTCCTAAACCCTAAGCCCTTATTCCTAAATCCTAAACCCTAATTCCTAATACCTAAACATTAAACCCTAATTCCTAAACCCTAATTCCTAAACACTAAACCCTAAATCCTAAACCCTAAATTCCTAATTCCTAAACCCTAAAACGTAATCCCTAATTCCTAAACCCTAATTCGTAAACCCTAATTTCCTAAACCCTCAACCCTAACCCCTAAAACTTATACCCTCATTCCAAAACCCTGATTCCTAAACCGTAATTCCTAAATCTTAAACCCTAGTTCCTAATTCCTAATTCCTAAACCCTAAACACTAAACCCTAATTCCTAAACCATACACACTGAACCCTAATGCCTAATTCCTAAACCCTAATTCTTAAACCCTACACCCTAATTCCTAAAACCTAATTTCCTAAACCCTAAACCCTAATCCCTTAAACCCTAATTCCTAAACCCTAATTCCTAATTCCTAAATCGTAAACCCTAAACCCTAAACCCTAATTCCTAAACAATAATTCCTAAACCCTAAACCGTAATTCCTAAACCCTAAACCCTAAACCCTAATTCCTTATTCCTAAACCCAAATTCCTAAAACCTAATTCCTCATCCTTAAACCCTAATTCCTAAACCCTAATTTCCTAAACCCTAAACCCTAATCCCTAAACCTTAAAACCTAATTCTGAAACCCAAATTCCTAAACCCTAATTCTGAATTCCTAAACCCTAAACCCTAATTCCTAATTGCTAAACCCTAATTACTAATTCCTAATTCCTAAATACCTAACCCTAATTCCTAAACCTTAATTCCTGAACTCTAAACCCTCAACCCTAATTCCTAATTCCTAAACCCTAATTCCTAAACCCTAAACCCTAATTCCTAAAACCTAACTTCCTAAACTCTAAACCCTAATCCCTTAAACCCTAATTCCTAAACCCTAATTCGTAAACCCTAAACCCTAATTCCTAATTCCTAAACCCTAATTCGTAAACCCTAATTTTCTAAACCCTAATCCCTTAAACCCTAATTCCAAAACCCTAATTCCTAATTCCTAAACACTAATTCCTAAACCCTAATTTCCTAAACCCTACACCCTAATCCCTTAAACCCTAATTCCAAAACCCTAAACCCTAATTCCTAAACCCTAAACAATAAATCCTAAACCCTAATTCCTAATCCGTAAACCTTAAATCCTAAACCCTAAATTCCTTAACCCTAAACCCTAATTCCTAAACCCTAAACGCTAATTCCTAAACCCTAAACCCTAATTCCTAATTCCTAAAACTTAAACCCTAAACCCTAATTCCTAATTCCTAAACCCTAAACCCTAATTCCTAAACCCTAAACCCTAATTCCTAAACCTCAATTCCTTAACCCTAAACCATAATTCCTAAACCCTAATTCCTAAACCTAAATTCCTTAACCCTAAACTATAATTCCTAAACCCTTATTCCTAAACTACACACCCTAAATCCCTAATTCGTAAACCGTAATTCCTAAACCCTAAACCCTAAACCCTAATTCCTTAATCCTAAACCCTAAACCCTAATTCGTAAAAACTAATTTCTTAATCCCTAAACCCTAATCCCTAAACCCCAATTCCTAAACCCTAATTCCTAATTCCTAAACCCTAAACCCTAATTCCAAAGTCCTAATTCCTAAACCCTAAACCCAAATTCCTCAACCCTAATTTCGTAAACCCTAAACAATAATCCCTAAAACTTAAACCCTAATTCTGAAACCCTAAACCCTAAACCCTAATTCGTAAACCCTAAACCCTAATTCCTAAACCCTAAACCCTAAACCCTAATTCGTAAACCCTAATCCCTAAACCCCAATTCCTAAAACCTAATTCCTAAACCCTAAACCCTAAACTCTAAACCTTAAAACCTAATTTAATAAACCCTAAACCCTAATACCTTAAACCCTAATTCCTAAACCCTAATTCCTAATTCCTAAATCGTAAACCGTAAACCCTATATCCTAATTCCTAAACCCTGAACCCTAATTCATAAACCCTAATTTTCTAAACCCTAAACCCTAATCCCAAAACCTTAATTCCTAAACCCTAAATTTGTTAACCCTAAACCCTAAACCCTAATTCCTAAACCCTAAATGCTAATTCCTAAACCCTAAACCCTAATTCCTAATTCCTAAACCCTAAACGCTATTTCCTAAACCCTAAACCCTAAACCCTAATTCCCGAACCCTAATTCCTAATTCCTAAACACTAAAACCTAATTCCTAAACCCTAAACCCTAATTCCTAAACCCAAATTCCTAAACTCTAAACCCTAATTCCTAAACCCTAAACCTTAATTCATAGACCCTAAATTCCTTAATCCTAAACCCTAATTCCTAAACCCTAAACCCTAATTCCTAGACCATAAACCCTAAACCCTAATTCGTAAACCCTAAACCCTAAACCCTAAACCCTAATTCCTAATTCCTAAACCCTAATGGGAAGGAAATAACTTGAAATGAAAGAAATTTAGTAGAGTAACCCTGATTCCTAAACCCTAAACCCTAATTCCTGAAACCTAAACCCTAATTCATAAACCCTGATTCCTAAACCCTAATTTCCAAAACCCTAATTCCTAAACCCTAATTCCTAATTCCTAAACCCTAATTCCTATACCCTAATTCCTAAACCGTAATGTCCTAAACCCTAAACCCTTATTCCTAAACCCTAATTCCTAATCCTTAAACCCTAATTCCTAATTCCTAAACCCTAATTCCTAAACACTAAACCCTAAATCCTAAACCCTAAATTCCTAAACCCTAATTCCTAAACCCTAATTCCTAATTCCTAAACCCTAAATTCCTAATTCCTAAACTCTAATTCCTAAACCCTAAACCCTAATTCGTAAACCCTAATTTCCTAAACCCTAAAACGTAATCCCTAATTCCTAAACCCTAATTCCTAATCCCTAAACCCTAATTCGTAAACCCTAATTTCCTAAATCCTAAACCCTAACCCCTAAAACTTATACCCTCATTCCGAAACCCTAATTCCTAAACCCTAATTCCTAAATCCTAAACCCTAATTCCTAATTCCTAATTCCTAAACCCTAAACACTAAACCCTAATTCCTAAACCCTAAACACTGAACCCTAATGCCTAATTCCTAAACCCTACACCCTAAATCCTAAAACCTAATTTCCTAAACCCTAATCCCTTAAACCCTAATTCCTAAACCCTAATTCCTAATTCCTAAATCGTAAACCCTAAACCCTATACCCTAATTCCTAAACCCTAAACCCTAATTTCTAAACCCTAAACCTTAATCCCTAAACCTTAATTCCTAAACCCTAAATTTGTTAAACCTAAACCGTAAACCCTAATTCCTAAACCCTAAATGCTAATTCCTAATCCCTAAACCCTAAATCCTAATTCCTAACCCTAAACGCTATTTCCTAAACCCTAAATCCTAAACCCTAATTCCCGAACCCTAATTCCTAATTCCTAAACACTAAAACCTAATTCCTAAACTCTAATTCCTAAACCCTATTTCCTAATTCCTAATTCCTAAACCCTAATTCCTAAACCCTAATTCCTAAACGCTAAACCCTAATTCCTAAACCCAAATTCCTAAACTCTAAACCCTAATTCCTAAACCCTAAACCTTAATTCATAGACCCTAAATTCCTTAACCCTAAACCCTAAACCTTAATTCCTAAACCCTAAACCCTAAACCCTAATTCGTAAACCCTAATTTCCTAAACCCTAAACACTAATCACTAAATTCCTAAACCCTAAACCCTAAACCCTAATTCCTTAACACTAATTCCTACTTCCTAAACCCTAAATTCCAAAACCCTAAAACCTAAACCCTAATTCCTAAATCCTAAACCATAATTCTTAATTCCTAAACCCTAAACCTTAAACACTAAACCCTAAACCCTAATTCCTAAACTTTAAACCCTAATTCCCAAACCCTAAACCCTAAATCGTAAACCCTAAATTCATAAACCCTAAACCCTAATTCCTAAACCCTAGTTTCCTAAACCGTAAACCCTAATCCCTAAACCTTAAACCCTAATTTCAAAACCCTAATTCCTAAACCCTAATTCCTAATTCATGAACCCTAATTCCTAAACCCTAATTTCTATACTTGTATGGCTTTTGCCAAAAAGAACCCGCACATGCCTAATTTTGGGTCTTTACAATTCCTCCATAGTGATGCTTAATTGATTTTTATTCAATTAAATGATTAATTTTATTAATTAATTGATTGAATTTTAATTGTTTCTATTAGCTACAAGGTGGGAACACTAATTAATTAAATAATGCGTAATTATTTAATTTAAGAGCACCATGTATGTAGGTATGTGTGTGTATGTATACACACACACACATATCTATGTATGTATGTATAAACACAAACACACACACACACACATCTATGTATGTATGTATACACACACACACACATATCTATGTATAAACCCTAATTCCTAATCCCTAAACCCTAATTCGTAAACCCTGATTCCTAAACCCTAAACCTTAATGCCTAAACCCTAATTCCTAATCCCTAACTTCCAAAACCCAAAACACAAAACCCTAATTCGTAAACCCTAATTCCTAATTCCTAAACCTTAATTCCGAAACCCTAATTTCTAAACCCTAATTCCTAATTCCTAAACCCTAATTCCTAAACCCTAATTTCCTAAACCCTAAACACTAATTCCTAAACCCTAAACCCTAAACCCTAATTCCTAAATCCTAAACCCTAATTCCTAAACCTCAAACCCTATACCCTAATTCCTAAATCCTAAACCCTAATTCCTAAACCTCAAACCCTATACCCTAATTCCTAATTCCTAAACACTAAATCCTAATCCCTAAACCCTAATTCCTAAACCTTAAACCTTAATTCCTAAACCCTAATTCCTAAACCCTAAACCCTAATTCCTAAACCCTAATTCCTAAACCCTAATTCCTAAACACTAAACCCTAAATCCTACACCCTAAATTCCTAATTCCTAAACCCTAAACCCTAATTCAAAAACCCTAATTTCCTAAACCCTAAAACGTAAACCCTAATTCCTAAACCCTAATTCCTAATCCCTAAACCCTAATTCGTAAACCCTAAATTCCTAAACCCTAAACCCTAACCCCTAAAATTTAAACCCTAATTCCGAACCCCTAATTCCTAAACACTAATTCCTAAATCCTAAACCCTAATTCCTAATTCCTAATTCCTAAACCCTAAACACTAAACCCTAATTCCTAAACCCTAAACACTAAACCCTAAACCTTAATTCCTAATTCCTACACCCTAATTCCTAAAACCAAATTTCCTAAACCCTAAACCCTAATCCCTTAAACCCTAATTCCTAATTCCTAAACCGTAATTCCTAATTCGTAAACCGTAAATTGTAAACCCTAAACCCTAATTCGTAAATCCTAAACCCTAATTCATAAACCCTAATTTTCTAAACCCTAAACCCTAATCCCTAAACCTTAATTCCTAAACCCTAATTCCTAAAGCCTAAACCCTAATTACTAAACCGTAAACGCTAATTCCTAAACCTTAAACCCTAAACCCTAATTCCTGAACCCTAACTCCTAATTCCTAAACACTAAAACCTAATTCCTAAACCCTAATTCCTAATTCCTAATTCCTAAACCCTAATTCCTAAACCCTAAACCCTAATTCCTAAACCCAAATTCCTAAACTCTAAACCCTTATTCCTAAACCCTAATTCCTATACCCTAAACCTTAATTCATAAACCCTAAATTCCTTAACCCTAAACCCTAATTCCTAAACCCTAATTCTTAAACCCTAAACCCTAAACCCTAATTCGTATACCCTAATTTCCTAAACCCTAAACCCTAATCACTAAATTCCTAAACCCTAAACCCTAATTCCTAAACCCTAAACCCTAAAACCTAAACCCTAATTTGTAAACCCTAATTCCTAAATCCTAAACCCTAATTCTTAATTCCTAAACCCTAAACCCTAAACACTAAACCCTAATTCCTAAACCCTAATTCCTCAACTTTAAACCCTAATTCCCAAACCCTAAACCCTAAATCCTAAACCCTAAATTCCTAATTCCCAAACCCTAAACCCTAATTCCTAAACCCTAATTTCCTAAACCGTAAACCCTAATCCCTAAACCTTAAACCCTAATTCTGAAACCCTAATTCCTAATTCCTAAACCCTAATTCCTAAAATTGTATGGCTTTTGCCAAAAAGAACCCGCATATGACTAATTTTGAGTCTTTACAATTCCTCCATAGTGAGGCTTAATTTATTATTATTCAATTAATTGATTAATTTTATTAATTAATTAATTGATTGAATTTTAATTGATTCTTTAATTAATTGATTATTGATTTAATTGACTAATTAGCATGTCTGTTGGTTTTCCTGGATGTTGAGGTGGTTGTCCCCTCACTTCTATTTAAACATCTCAACGATTATTGTGAACATTTAAGTCCATTGACGAGAGGGTGAAATTCCCTCGAAAAATGTCTGGACGTTTTCACGTTTTCATTAAAATATTTTTACACATGCTTTTGTTTCCTGGTTCGAATCTATGCTGCAAGTGATAAATTTGTTAATTTATAATATTAATTTATAATGTTAATTTAAGTCAGGAGACATGTGAAGAAATATTATTAATTTAAATAATTAGTTCCATGATATTTCCATGACGTAGGATATTTACAAATATACACATATGGAGTGGAAAGGAGGTTGGAAATAATAAAAGGATTCATTTCCAAATATTAAGATATTTCTAAATATTAGGATATTTAGGAATACACACATATGGGGTGGGAAAGTAATGGGAAGAAATAAAAGAATGACTAAAACACAGGGTTAGTTATGGGTTAAGTTAGAGGAAGAGTTAGATGGAGACTAAAATTAGGAGGCATGTGGGGAAATAGAATTAATTAATTTTATTAATTTTATAAAGGATATTTAAAGCACAGGACAAAAAATGAATTAAATAGTCAAACTATGCGTTTGATTTATTTAATAGAAGAAGGGATCAAATTTAATTAATTAATTGATTTATTATTGTCAATTAATTAATTAAAGGTTCAAACTATAAAAGAATTAACAAAATTAATTAGCTAGAAGGTGGGAACACTAATTAATTAAATAATGCATAATTATTTAATTTAAGAGCATTATGTATGTATGTGTGTGTGTGTGTGTGTGTGTGTTTACACACATATATACATATATACATATATATGTATGTATGTATGTATGTATGTATGTATGCATGTATGTATGTATGTATATGTGTGCGTATACACATATGTATATATATTGCACTAGAAAATATGGGTTCATTGTAGTTGTTTCTCATCGATAGGGCTTTCCTACCATCAACCCTAGAAGCAAGCACCTTATAAATGATTGTAATAGGTTATTAATTTAAAAGGAGATTTGATTTATATTAGATGAATGATGGCTAGATTTGGATATATGAATTTGTGTTTTTGGTTAATTGTGGATAAGTTTGGTTGGGTGATGGGATCTTGGTTTGGGATAAATAGTTTATGAAGTAGCATGGCACATTGGGATGGAAATTTGGACAAGGGTGTTGGACTGAGCTTGATTTTTAGATTTGTGATGTTGGGATTTAGGTCAAGATGTTGAATGGGTTTATAGATCTGGAATACAAATGATGGTCAGTTTAAGGATGATTTCTAATATTTATGAAATGTGATCAATGGAATTGGTTTAGTTGGTGCATTTCTACCTAGTTGATGGAAAATGGTTGTGTGTAAACCTTCTAAAGAGGAGGATTATAAATGAGAAAACAAAGATACATATTTTATTTTTATTTTTTCGGACTTTTAAGGGAATCTAGATTTATTAACAAATATGGGTATCTCACAAGAATACACACAAATCACTTTGCACTTGATCTTAGTATTACTTAGAAAAGAATTTCAATTTTTGTGGGTCTGTAAACATACTATCTACCAAGTGAAGGATAGTTAGAGAATGCAAGATAATGGACCACCTACACACCCATCACCATGAAGACCAAGGCCTTGTCCATAGGTAGCTCTATCTCAAAAACTTATAAGTACAATACAAGTAACTTTCTATGGTTAACCACTTAATAGTGCACCACAAAAAGGATGGTCAAAAGATCATAAAATATGGTGGAAAATTTCTCTAAGTTGTATCCCATATACACCTAAAGGTACATGAGGCTTGATGCTATGAAGTGAAAAAATAAGTTGCACAACTCTGTACAAGAGGGTAGCCCACTCTTCTCCACTTTGCAAAGTATAAAGTCCTTGAAATGTTAGATTAAAATGACAAATTTTCACTCCTAATGGGTGTCTTTCAATTCACCGCAAAAATTTTATACCCTCTCAAAACACAGAGGTGTGTGTCATCCCCTAAGATAATGAAATACTTAGACAAACCCCTAAAGGAAATCAAAATTAAGTATTCCTGGTTATTTAAGATCACTTTGTAGTGCAATAATAGAGCATACACACTAAATCTCCCTAGGATGTAAACTAAAACACACAAAATGTGTAAAATTTTATATTATGAATATCATGCAATCATGGGAGACAAGTGCATATTTTCCACGCATTTCACATACACAGCAAACATTTTTTCCTTTAAGAAAATAATGTGTCCTCTAAACTAGTGGAAAAAATGGAATTTTAACAAGTGAACTTATAGAAAACTAGTTAGGTATTTTATAAAATGACTTTAGCAAGCATATACTAGAAGCAATTAATTAGTAGTTTAATCAAGAAATGAGTTTTCACAAGCAACACCCTACAAAAAAATAGTTAATGTAACATATTGCATATAAGTAAAATAAAATGATGAAAATACAAAACATGAGTTTTTGAGTTTTGTTCAACTCGTAATGCAAAAAAAATCATTTGAACACAATGAGAATAATGTATTATTTTTGGGGCTTTTTAAGTTTTTGATCACAATGAGAATAATATAATGCTTTGTCACAAATGGCAAGCAAAAAACTTGAAATGAAAGAAATTTATTAGAGTAACCCTAATTCCCAAACCCTAAACCCTAATTCCTAACCCCTAAACCCTAAAACCTAATTCCTAAACCCTAGATCCTAATTCCTAAACCTTAATTCCTAAACCCTAATTTCCTAAACCCTAAACCCTAATTCCTAAATGCTAAACCCTAATTCCTAAATCCTAAACCGTAATTCCTAAACCCTAAACCCTAAACCCTAATTCCTAATTCCTAAACACTAAACCCTAAACCCTAAACGCTAATTCCTAAACTCTAAACCTTAAACCCTAATTCCTAAACTCTAAACCTTAAACCCTAATTCCTAATTCTTAAACCCTAATTCCTAAACCCTAAACCCTACTTCCTAAAACCTAATTTCCTAAACCCTAATTCCTAAACCCTAATTCCTAAACCCTAAACCCTAATTTCCTAAACCCTAAACCCTAATCCCTAAAACTTAAACCCTAATTTCTAAACCCTAATTCCTAATTCTTAAACCCTAATTCCTAATCCCTAAACCCTAATTCCTAATACCTAAACCCTAATTCATAAACCCTAATTTCCTAAACCCTCAACCCTAATCCCTAAACCTTAAACCCTAATTCTCAAACCCTAATTCCTAAACCCTAATTCCTAAACCCTAAACCGTAATTCCTAAACCGTAATTGCTAAACCCTAAACCCTAATTCCTTATTCCTAAACCCAAATTCCTCATCCCTAAACCCTAATTCTTAAACCCAAATTCCTAAACCCTAATTCCTAATTCCTAAACCCTAAACCCTAATTCCTAAATGCTCAACCCTAATTACTAATTCCTAATTCCTAAAACCTAATTTCCTAAACTCTAAACCCTAATCCCTTAAACCCTAATTCCTAAACCCTAATTCCTAAACCCTAAACACTAATTCCTAAACCCTAATTTCCTAAACCCTAAACCCTATTCCCTCAAACTTAAACCCTAATTCCTAAACCCTAATTCCAAATTCCTAAACCGTAATTCCTAAACCCTAAACCCTAATTCCTAATACCTAAACCCTAATTCGTAAACCCTAATTTCCTAAACCCTCAACCCTAATCCCTAATTCTGAAACCTTAATTCTAAAACCCTAATTCCTAAACCCTAAACCGTAATTCCTAAACCCTAATTCCTAATTCCTAAACCCTAAACCCTAAACCCTAATTCCTAAATCCTAATTCCTATACTCTAAACCCTAATAGCTAATTTCTAAACCCTAATTATTAAGCCCTAAACCCTAATTCGTAAAACCTAATTTCCTAAACCCTAAACCCTAATCCCTTAAACCCTAATTCCTAAACCCTAATTCCTAATTCCAAAACCCTAAGCCTTGATTCCTAAACCCTAAATCCTAAACCCTAAACCCTAATTCCTAAACCCTGATTCCTAAACTCTAAACCCTAATTCCTAAAACCTAAACCTTTATTCATAAACCCTAAATTCCTTAACCCTAAACCCTAAACCCTAATTCCTAAACCCTAATTCGTAAACCCTAAACCCTAATTCCTAATTCCTAAACCCTAAACACTAATTCCTAAACCCTAATTCCCAAACAATAAAACCTATTTCCTAAACCGTAAACCCTAATTCCTGAAGTCTTAACCCTAATTCCTAAACCCTAAACCTTAATTCATAAACCCTGAATTCCTTAACCCTAAACCCTAATTCCTAAACCCTAAACCCTAATTCGTAAACCCTAATTTCCTAAACCCTAAACCCTAATCAGTAAACCTTAAACCTTAATTCTGACACCCTAATTCCTCAACCCTAATTCCTTAACCGTAAACCCTAAACCCTAATTCCTAAACCATTTACCCTAAACCGTAAACCCTAATTCCTGATTCGTAAACCCTGAAACCTAATTTCCTAAACCCTAAACCCTAATTTGTGATGTTGAGATTTAGGTCAAGATGTTGAATGGGTTTATAGATCTGGAATACAAATGATGGTCGGTTTAAGGATGATTTCTAATATTTATGAAATGTGATCAATGGAATTGGTTTAGTTGGTGCATTTCTACCTAGTTGATGGAAAATGGTTGATGTGTAAACCTTATAAAGAGGAGGATTATAAATGAGAAAACAAAGATACATATTTTATTTTTATTTTTTTGGACTTCTAAGGGAATCTAGATTTATTAACAAATATGGGCATCTCACAAGAATACACACAAATCACTTTGCACTTGATCTTAGTATTACTTAGAAAAGAATTTTAATTTTTGTGGGTTTGTAAATATACTATCTACCAAGTGAAGGATAGTTAGAGAATGCAAGATAATGAACCACCAACACACCCATCACCATGAAGACCAAGGCCTTGTCCATAGGTAGCTCTATCTCAAAAACTTATAAGTACAATACAAGTAACTTTCTAGGGTTAACCACTTAATAGTGCACCACAAAAAGGATGGTCAAAAGATCAAAAAATATGGCCGAAAATCTGTCTAAGTGGTATCCCATATACACCTAAAGGTACATGAGGCTTGATGCTATGAAGTGAAAAAATAAGTTGCACAACTCTGTATAAGAGGGTAACCCACTCTCCTCCACTTTGCAAAGTGTAAAGTTCTTGCAATCTTAGCTTAAAATGACAAATTTTCACTCCCAATGGGTGTCTTTCAATTCACCCCAAAATTTCTATACCCTCTCAAAACATAGAGGTGTGTGTCATCCCCTAAGATAATGAAATACTTAGACAAACCCCTAAAGGAAATCAAAATTAAGTATTCCTGGTTATTTAAGATCACTTTGTAGTGCAATAATAGAGCATACACACTAAATCTCCCTAGGATGTAAACTAAAACACACAAAATGTGTAAAATTTTATATTATGAATATCTTGCAATCATGGGAGACAAGTGCATATTTTCCACGCATTTCACATACACAACAAACATTTTTTCCTTTAAGAAAATAATGTGTACTCTAAACTAGTGGAAAAAATGGAATTTTAACAAGTGAACTTATAGAAAACTAGTTAGGTATTTTATAAAATGACTTTAGCAAGCATATACTAGAAGCAATTAATTAGTAGTTTAATCAAGAAATGAGTTTTCACAAGCAACACCCTACAAAAAAATAGTTAATGTAACATATTGCATATAAATAAAATAAAATGATGAAAATACAAAACATGAGTTTTTGAGTTTTGTTCAACTCGTAATGCAAAAAAAATCATTTGAACACAATGAGAATAATGTATTATTTTTGGGGCTTTTTAAGTTTTTGATCACAATGAGAATAATATAATGCTTTGCCACAAATGGGAAGCAAAAAACTTGAAATGAAAGAAATTTATTAGAGTAACCCTGATTCCGAAACCCTAAACCCTAATTCCTAAACCCTAAACCCTAATTATTAAACCCTAATTTCCAAAACCCTAAAGCCTAAACCCTAATTCCTAAACCCTAATTCATAATTCCTAAACCCTAATTCCTAACCCCTAATTCCTAAACCCTAAACCCTAATTCCTAAATCCTAAACCCTAATTCCTAAACCTCAAACCGTAAACCCTAATTCCTAATTCCTAAACACTAAACCCTAATTCCTAAACCCTAATTCCTAACGCCTAATTTCCGAAACACTAAACCCTAATTCCTAAACCCTAAACCCTAACTCCTAATTCCTAAACACTAAAACCTAATTCCTAAACCCTAATTCCTAATTCCGAATTCCTAAACCCTAAACCCTAATTACTAAACCCAAATTCCTAAACTCTAAACCCTAATTCCTAAACCCTAATTCCTAAATGCTAAGCCTTAATTCATAGACCCTAAATTCCTAAAATCTAAACCCTAATTCCTAAAATCTAAACCCTAATTCGTAAACCCTAATTTCCTAAACCCTAAAGCCTAATCACTAAATTCCTAAATCCTAAACCCTAAATTCCTAAACCATAAAACCTAAACCCTAATTCGTATACCCTAATTCCTAATTCTTAAACCCTAATTCTTAATTGCTAAACCCTAAACCCTAAACACTAAACCCTACTTCCTAAACCCTAAACGCTAAACCCTAATTCCTAAACTTTAAACCATTATTCCCAAACCCTAAACCCTAAATCCTCAACCCTAAATTCCTAATCCCAAAACCGTAAACCCTAATTCCTAAAAACTAAACTCTAATTCCTAAACCCTAATTTCCTGAACCCTAAACCCTAAACCCTAATTCCTAAACCATAAACCTAATTCCTAAACCCTAATTCCTAAACCGTAATTTCCTAAACCCTAAACCGTAATTCCTAATTCCTAAATCCTAATTCCTAAACCCTAATTCCTAATTCATAAACCCTAATTTCCTAACCCTAAAACGTAATTCCTAATTCCTAAACCCCAATTCCTAATTCCTAAACCCTAATTCAGAAACCCTAAACCCTAAACCCTAATTCCTAAACCCTAATTCCTAATCCCTAAACCCCAATTCGTAAACCCTAATTTCCTAAACCCTAAACCCTAATCCCTAAACCCTAATCCCTAAACCTTAAACCCTAATTCTAAAACCCTAATTCCTAAACCCTAATTCCTAAATCCTAAACCCTAATTCCTAAACCCTAAAGACTAAACCCTAATTCCTAATTCCTAAACCCTAAACCCTAAACCCTAAACCCTAATTCATAAAGCCTAATTCCTAAACTCTAAACACTTAACCCTAATTCCTAAACCCTAAACCCTAATTCCTAAAACCTAATTTCCTAAACCCTAAACCCTAATCCCTTAATTCCTAATTCCTAAACTCTAAACCCTAATTCCTAAACCCTAAACCTGAATTCGTAAACCTTAATTTCCTAAACCCTAAACCCTAATCCCTAAACCTTAAACCCCAATTCCTAAACCCTAATTCCTAAACCTTAAACCCTAAACCCTAATTCCTAAACCCTAATTCGTAAACCCTAATTTCCTAAACCCTAAACCCTAATCGCTAAAACTTAAACCCCAATTCCTAAACCCTAATTCCTAATTCCTAAACCCTAATTCCTAATCCCTAATTCCTAAACCGTAATTCCTAAACCCTAAACCCTAACTCGAAATTCCTAAACCGTAAACCTTAATTACTAAACCCCAAATTCCTTAACCCTAAACCCAAATTTCCTTAACCCTAATTCCTAAACACTAAACCCTAAACCCTAATTCCTAATTCCTAAACCCTAATTCCTAATTGCTAAACCCTAATTACTAAACACTAAACCCTAAATTCCTAATTCCTAAACCCTAAACCCTAAACCCAAATTCCTAATTCCTAAACCCTAAACCGTAATTCGTAAACCCTAATTTCCTAAACCCTAAAACCTAATTCCTAAACCCTAATTCCTAAACCCTAAACCCAAATTCCTAAACCCTAATTCCTAAACCCTAAACCCTAATTCCTAAGTCCTAAACACTAAACCCTAATATCTAAACCCCAAAACCTAATTCCTAAACCCTAATTCCTAAACTCTAAATTCTAATTCCTTATCCCTAAACCTTAATTCGTAAACCCTAAATTCCTTAACTATAAACCCTAATTCCTAAACCCTAAACCCTAAACCCTAAACCCTAAACCCTGATTGCTAAACCCTAAACCGTAATTCGTAAACCCTAATTTCCTAAACCGTAAATCCTAATCACTAAATCTTAAACATTAATTCCAAAACCCTAATTCCTAAACCTTAAACCCTAAACACTAAACCCTAATTCCTAAACCTTAAACCCGAAACCTTAAACCCTAATTCCTAGACCCTAATTCCTAATTCCTAAACCCTAAACCCTAATTTCCTAAACCTTAAACCCTAAACCGTAATTCCTAATTCCTAAACCCTAAACCCTAATTCCTAAACCCTAAATTCCTAATTCCTAAACCCTAAACCTTAAACCATAATTCCTAAACCCTAATTCCTAATTCCTAAACCCTAATTCCTAAACCTTAAACCCTAAACCCTAATTTCTATACTTGTATGGCTTTTGCCAAAAAGAACCCACACATGCCTAATTTTGGGTCTTTACAATTCCTCCATTGTGATGCTTAATTGATTATTATTCAATTAATTGATTAATTTTATTAATTAATTGATTGAATTTTAATTGATTCTTTAATTAATTGATTATTAATTGATTGATTATTAATTGATTAATTAGCATGTCTGTTGGTTTTCTTGGAAGTTGAGGTGGTTGTCCCTTCACTTCTATTTAAACATCTCAACGATTATTGTAAACATTTAAGTCCACTGACGAGAGGGTGAAATTCCCTTGAAACATGTCTGGACGTTTTCACATTTTTTATAAAATATTTTTACACATGCTTTTGTTTCTTGGTTCGAATCTATGTTGCAAGTGATAAATTTGTTAATTTATAATGTTAATTTAAGTCAGGAGACATGTGAAGAAATATAATTAATTTAAATAATTAGTTCCATGATATTTCCATGACTTAGGATATTTACAAATATACACATATTGAGTGGAAAGGAGGTTGGAAAGAATAAAAGGTTTCATTTCCAAATATTAAGATATTTCTAAATATTAGGATATTTAGGAATACACACATATGGGGTGGGAAAGTAATGGGAAGAAATAAAAGAATGACTAAAACATAGGGTTAGTTATGGGTTAAGTTAGAGGAAGAGTTAGATGAGGATTAAAATTAGGAGGCATGTGGGGAAATAAAATTAATAAATTTTATTAATTTCATAAAGGATATTTAGAGGAAAGGACAAAAAATGAATTAAATAGTCAAACTATGCATTTGATTTATTTAATAGAAGAAGGGATCAAATATAATTAATTAATTGATTTATTATTGTCAATTACTTAATTAAAGGTTCAAACTATAAAATAATTAACAAAATTAATTAGCTTGAAGGTGGGAACACAAATTAATTAAATAATGCGTAATTATTTAATTTAAGAGCATTATGTATGTATGTATGTATATATGTATGTATATGTGTGTGTGTGTATTTAATTTAAGAGCTTTCCTACCATCACCTTAGAAGCAAGCACCTTATAAATGTTGTGATAGGGTATTAATTTAAAAGGAGATTTGATTTTATATTAGATGAATGATGGTTAAATTTGGATATATGAATTTATGTTTTTGGTTAATTGTGGATAAGTTTGGTTGGGTGATGGGATCTTGGTTTGGGATAAATAGTTTATGTAGTAGCATGGCACATTGGGATGGAAATTTGGACGAGGGTGTTGGTGCATTTCTACCTAGTTGATGGAAAATGGTTGATGTGTAAACCTTATAAAGAGGAGGATTATAAATGAGAAAACAAAGATACATATATTATTTTTATTTTTTTGGACTTTTAAAGGAATCTAGATTTATTAACAAATATGGGTATCTCACAAGAATACACACAAATCACTTTGCACTTGATCTTAGTATTACTTAGAAAAGAATTTCAAGTTTTGTGGGTCTGTAAATGTACTATCTACCTAGTGAAGGATAGTTAGAGAATGCAAGATAATGGACCACCTACACACCCATCACCATGAAGACCAAGGCCTTGTCCATAGGTAGCTCTATCTCAAAAACTTATAATTACAATACAAGTAACTTTCTATGGTTAACCACTTAATAGTGTACCACAAAAAGGATGGTCAAAAGATCATAAAATATGGTGGAAAATCTCTCTAAGTGGTATCCCATATACACCTAAAGGTACATGAGGCTTGATGCTATGAAGTGAAAAAATAAGTTGCACAACTCTGTACAAGAGGGTAACCCACTCTCCTCCACTTTGCAAAGTATAAAGTTCTTGCAATCTTAGCTTAAAATGACAAATTTTCACTCCCAATGGGTGTCTTTCAATTCACCCCAAAATTTCTATACCCTCTCAAAACACAGAGGTGTGTATCATCCCCTAAGGTAATGAAATACTTAGACAAACCCCTAAAGGAAATCAAAATTAAGTATTCTTGGTTATTTAAGATCACTTTGTAGTGCAATAATAGAGCATACACACTAAATCTCCCTAGGATGTAAACTAAAACACACAAAATGTGTAAAATTTTATATTATGAATATCATGCAATCATGGGAGACAAGTGCATATTTTCCACGTATTTCACATACACAACAAACATTTTTTCCTTTAAGAAAATAATGTGTACTCTAAACTAGTGGAAAAAATGGAATTTTAGCAAGTGAACTTACACAAAACTAGTTAGTTGTTTTATAAAGTGACTTTAGCAAGCAAATACTACAAGCAATTAATTAGTAGTTTAATCAAGAAATTACTTTTGACAGGCAACACCCTACAAAAAAATAGTTAATGTAACATGTTGCATATAAATAAAATAAAATGATAAAAATACAAAACATGAGTTTTTGAGTTTTGTTCAACTCGTAATGCAAAAAAAAATCATTTGAACACAATGAGAATAATGTAGTTTTTTTGGGGCTTTTAAAGTTTTTCAACACAATGAGAATAATATAATTCTTTGCCACAAATGGGAAGGAAAGAACTTGAAATGAGAGAAATTTAGTAGAGTAACCCTGATTCCTAAACCCTAAACCCTAATTCCTAAACCCTAATTCCTAAACCGCAATTTCCTAAACCCTAAACCCTAATTCCTAAACCCTAAACCCTAAACCCTAATTCCTAAATTGTAAACCCTAATTCCTAAACCTCAAACCCTAAACCCTAATTACTTATTCCTAAACGTTAAACCCTAATCACTAAACCCTAATTCCTAAACCTTAAACCCTAGTTCCTAAACCCTAATTCCTAAACCCTAAACACTAATTCCTAAACCCTAATTCCTAAACACTAAACCCTAAATCCTAAACCCTAAATTCCTAATTCCTAAACCCTAAACACTGAACCCTAATTCCTAAACCCTAAACCCTAATTTGTAAACCCTAATTTCCTAAACCCTAAAACGTAATCCCTAACTCCTAAACCCTAATTCCTAATTCCTAAACCCTAATTCCTAAACCCTAAACCTTAATTCCTAAACCCTAATTCCTAATCCGTAAACCCTAATTCATAAACCCTAATTTCCTAAACCCTAACCCCTAAAACTTAAACCCTAATTCTGAAACCCTAATTCCTAAACCGTAATTCCTAAATCCTAAACCCTAATTCCTAATTCCTAAACCCTAACCAATAAACCCTAATTCCTAAACCCTAAACACTAAACCCTAATTCCTAATTTCTAAACCCTAATTCCTAAACCCTACACCCTAATTCCTAAAACCGAATTTCCTAAACCCTAAACCCTAATCCCTTAAACCCTTATTCCTAAACCCTAATTCCTAATTCCTAAACCGTAGACCCTAACCCTAATTCCTAAATCCTAAACCCTAATTCTTAAACCCTAAGTTTCTAAACCCTAAACCCTAATCCCTAAATCTTAATTCTTAAACCCTAAATTCGTTAACCCCAAACCCTAAACCCTAATTCCTAAACCCTAAACGCTAATTGCTAAACCCTAAACCCTAATTCCTAATTCCTAAACCCTAAATGCTAATTCCTAAACCCTAAACCCTAAATCCTAATTCCTAATTCTTAAACACTAAAACCTAATTCCTAAACCCTAATTCCTAAACCCAAATTCCTAATTCCTAATTCCTAAACCCTAAACCCTAATTCCTAAACCCAAATTCCTAAACTCTAAACCCTAATTCCTAAACCCTAAACCCTAATTCCTAAAACCTAATTTCCTAAACCCTAAAACCTAATCCTAAAACCTTAAACCCTAATACCTAATACCTAAACCCTAATTCCTAAGTCCCAAACCCTAATTCATAAACCCTAATTCCTAATCCCTAAACCCTAATTCCTAAACCTTAATTTCCTAAACCCTAAACCCTAATCCCTAAACCTTAAACTTTAATTCCTAAACCCTAATTCCTAATTCCTAAACCCTAAACCCTAATTCCTAAACGCTAAACCCTAAACACTAAACCCTAATTCCTAAACCCTAATTCCTAAACGCTAAACCCTAATTACTAATTCCTAATTCCTAAACACTAAACCCTAATTCCTAAACCCTAAACCCTAAACACTAATTCCTAAACCCTAATTCCTAAACTCTAAACCCTAAACCCTAATTCCTAAACCCTAAACTCTAATTCCTAAAACCTAATTTCCTAAACCCTAAACTCGAATTGCTTAAACCCTAATTCCTAAACCCTAAACCCTAATTCCTAAACCCTAATTCCTAATACCTAAACCCTAATTCGTAAACCCTAATTTCCTAAACCCTCAACCCTAATCCCTAAACCTTAAACCGTAATTTTGAAACCCTAATTCCTAAACCCTAATTCCTAATTCCTAAACCCTAAACCCTAATTCCTAAACCCTAAACCGTAATTCCTAAACCCTAATTCGTAAACACTAATTCCTAAACCCTAATTCCTAATTCCTAAACACCAAACCCTAAACCCTAATTCCTAAACCCTAATTCCTAATTTCTAAACCCTAATTCATAAGCCCTAAACCCTAATTCCTAAAACCTAATTTCCTAAACCCTAATTCCTAAACCCTAAACCCTAATTCCTAAACCTTGATTCCTAAACTCTAAACCCTAATTCCTAAACCCTAAACCTTAATTTCAAAAACCTAAATTCCTTAACCCTTAACTCTATACCCTAATTCCTAAACCCTAATTCCTAAACCCTAAACCCTAATTCCTAAACCCTAAAACCTAATTCCTAAACCCTAATTCCTAACTCCTAAACCCTAAACCCTAATTCCTAAACCTTAATTCATAAACCCTAAACCCTAATTCCTAATTCTTAAACCCTAATTCCTGAACTCTAAACCCTAATTCCTAAACCCTTATTCCTAAACCCTAAACCTTAATTCATAAACCCTAAATTCCTTAACCTTAAACCCTAATTCCTAAACCCTAAACCCTAAATCCTAAACCCTAATTCCTAAACCCTAAACCAAAAACCCTAATTCCTAAACCCTAAACCCTAATTCGTAAACCCTAATTTCCTAATCCCTAATCACTAAACCTTAAACCTTAATTCCGACACCCTAATTCCTAAACCCTAAACACCAAACCCTAATTCCTAAACCCTAATTCTTGATTCCTAAACCCTAAACCCTAATTTCCTAAACCCTAAACCCTAAACCCTAATTCATAAATTGTAATTCCTAAATCCTAAACCGTAATTCTTATTTCCTAAACCCTTAACCCTAAACCCTAATTTCTATACTTGTATGGCTTTTGCCAAAAAGAACCCGCACATGCCTAATTTTGAGTCTTTACAATTCCTCCATATTGATGCTTAGTTGATTATTATTCAATTAATTGATTAATTTTATTAATTAATTGATTGAATTTTAATTGATTCTTTAATTAATTGATTGATTTTAATTGATTAATTAGCATGTCTGTTGGTTTTCCTGGAAGTTGAGGTGGTTGTCCCCTAACTTCTATTTAAACATCTCAACGATTATTGTAAACATTTAAGTCCACTAACGAGAGGGTGAAATTCCCTCGAAACATGTATGGACGTTTTCAATAAAATATTTTTACACATGCTTTTGTTTCCTGGTTCCAATCTATGCTGCAAGTGATAAATTTGTTAATTTATAATGTTAATTTAAGTCAGGAGACATGCGAAGATATATAATTAATTTAAATAATTAGTTCCATGATATTTCCATGACTTAGGATATTTACAAATATACACATATTGAGTGGAAAGGAGGTTGGAAAGAATAAAAAGATTCATTTCCAAATATTAAGATATTTCTAAATATTAGGATATTTAGGAATACACACATATGGGGTGGGAAAGTAATGGGAAGAAATAAAAGAATGACTAAAACACAGGGTTAGTTATGGGTTAAGTTAGAGGAAGAGTTAGATGAGGATTAAAACTAGGAGGCATCTGGGGAAATAGAATTAATTAATTTTATTAATTTCATAAAGGATATTTAGAGGAAAGGACAAAAAATGAATTAAATAGTCAAACTATGCATTTGATTTATTTAATAGAAGAAGGGATCAAATTTAATTAATTAATTGATTTATTATTGTCAATTAATTAATTAAAGGTTCAAACTATAAAATAATTAACAAAATTAATTAAGTAGAAGGTGGGAACACTAATTAATTAAATAATGCGTAATTATTTAGTTTAAGACCATTATGTATGTATGTATGTATGGGATGGAAATTTGGACGAGGGTGTTGGACTTAGCTTGATTTTTAGATTTGTGATGTTTGGATTTAGGTCAAGATGTTAAAAGGGTTTATAGATCTGGAATAAAAATGATGGTCGGTTTAAGGCTGATTTCTAATATTTATGAAATGTGATCAATGGAATTGGTTTAGTTGGTGCATTTCTACCTAGTTGATGGAAAATGATTGATGTGTAAACCTTATAAAGAGGAGGATTATAAATGAGAAAACAAAGATACATATTTTATTTTTATTTTTTTGGACTTCTAAGGGAATCTAGATTTATTAACAAATATGGGTATCTCACAAGAATACACACAAATCACTTTGCACTTGATCTTAGTATTACTTAGAAAAGAATTTCAATTTTTGTGGGTCTGTAAATATACAATCTACCAAGTGAAGGATAGTTAGAGAATGCAAGATAATGGACCACCTACACACCCATCACCATGAAGACCAAGGCCTTGTCCATAGGTAGCTCTATCTCAAAAACTTATAAGTACAATACAAGTAACTTTCTAGGGTTAACCAATTAATAGTGCACCACAAAATGGATGGTCAAAAGATCATAAAATATGGTGGAAAATCTCTCTAAGTGGTATCCCATATACACCTAAAGGTACATGAGGCTTGATGCTATGAAGTGAAAAAATAAGTTGCACAACTCTGTACAAGAGGGTAACCCACTCTCCTCCACTTTGCAAAGTATAAAGTTCTTGCAATCTTAGCTTAAAATGACAAATTTTCACTCCAAATGGGTGTCTTTCAATTCACCCCAAAATTTCTATACCCTCTCAAAACACAGAGGTGTGTATCATCCCCTAAGATAATGAAATACTTAGACAAATCCCTAAAGGAAATCAAAATTAAGTGTTCTTGGTTATCTAAAATCACTTTGTAGTGCAATAATAGAGCATACACACTATATCTCCATAGGATGTAAACTAAAACACACAAAATGTGTAAAATTTTATATTATGAATATCATGCAATAATGGGAGACAAGTACAAATTTTCCACGCATTTCACATACACAACAAACATTTTTTCCTTTAAGAAAATAATGTGTACTCTAAACTAGTGGAAAAAATGGAATTTTAACAAGTGAACTTACACAAAACTAGTTAGTTGTTTTATAAAATGACTTTAGCAAGCAAATACTACAAGCAATTAATTAGT
This sequence comes from Cryptomeria japonica, assembly GCF_030272615.1. NCBI lineage: Eukaryota > Viridiplantae > Streptophyta > Pinopsida > Cupressales > Cupressaceae > Cryptomeria > Cryptomeria japonica. The sequence goes on along the minus strand of NC_081409.1, from coordinate 103,321,645 downwards.
AGTTTAATCAAGAAATGACTTTTGACAAGCAACACCCTACAAAAAAATAGTTAATGTAACATGTTGCATATAAATAAAATAAAATGATGAAAATACAAAACATGAGTTTTTGAGTTTTGTTCAACTCGTAATGCAAAAAAAATCATTTGAACACAATGAGAATAATGTAGTTTTTTTGGTACTTTTTAAGTTTTTGGGGCTTTTTAAGTTTTTGAACACAACGAGAATAATATAATGCTTTGCCACAAATGGGAAGGAAAGAACTTGAAATGAAGGAAATTTAGTAGAGTAACCCTGATTCGTATACCCTAAACCCTAATTCCTAAACCGTAAACCCTAATTCCTAAACCCTAATTCCTAAAACCTAAACTCTAATTCCTAAACCCTAATTACCTAAACCCTAATTCCTAAACCCTAAACCCTAAACCCTAAACCCTAGATCCTAAACCCTAAACCCTAATTGCTAAATCCTAAACCTTAATTCCTAAACCCTAATTCCGAATTCCTAAACACTAAACCCTAATCCGTAAACCCTAATTCCTAAACCCTAAACCCTAATTCCTAAACACTAATTCCTAAACACTAAACCCTAAATCCTAAACCCTAAATTCCTAATTCCTAAACCCTAAACCCTAAACCATAATTCCTAATTCCTAAACCCTAATTCCTAAATGCTAAACCCTAATTCGTAAACCCTAATTTCCTAAACCCTAAAGCATAATCTCTAATTCCTAAACCCTAATTCCTAATTCATAAACCCTAATTCCCAAACCCTAAGCCCTAAACCCTAAACCCTAGTTCCTAAACCCTAATTCCGAATCCCTCACTAGTACATTTGGGTCAAAATTTTGACGGCAAATTGTCGGAATTCCGACACAATTTCGTCGCACTACGGACAAAAAAAGCCATGAAAAACTTTGTGTCAGAATTTTTGACTATCCTTGTGGTCGTTGCAATTCTGACATCACCTCCATCCTTTCAGATTGCCGCCATGGATGCTCATACCCCGAAAGAATACCGTCGCGATCTTGGCCTATCGTCAAAATTTTGACTCCAAAGGGTAAAATTCCGACAGAGGAGTGTTGTCGGATGCACAACATCCTCATCGGAACTCTCCTATACAACGACCTCCAGGAGAGTTCCGACGAGGATGTTGTGCGTCCGACGACACTCCTCTGTCAAAATTTTACCCTTTGGAGTCAGAATTCCGACGATAGGCCGATTTTTTGGAAAAAAAAAATTTATTGTAAAAGATTGACATTGGTATCTCTCTTCTATCTCTCTTCTCTATCCCTCTCTACTATCTCTCTTCTCTCTCCCCTCTCTAGGTCTCTTTCTCCATCCCTCTCTTCTTCTCTCCCTCACTACTTCTCTTTCTCTACCCTCTGCAGGTCATTATCTCTTCCTGTCACCCTCTCTCTCTTTCTCTCACCTCTATAGGTCTCACCTTCCATTCCTCCATCATTACCCATGTTGTCAAGTTGCAAGATATTTCCCAAAGTACTTCGTGGCTAGGGTTGATTTGCTTAAGTGTTGGAGTCGAAGTTAGATGAGACTTGCATGATTAAGCTGTATTAAGTGATCAAGTCACCAAGATCTCAATTGTAAACATGACTAGGTTCTAGGGTTTTAGGGTAGCATAGGTCAAGATTGAGGTATGGTGGTCAAGAATTACCTTCCAATGACAAAAGACATCCAAATAATGAAGAATGAAGGCGATGAACTCATAGAAGTTTGGAGGAGATAATTTGACTAAATTAAAATTATGTTTAAGTCATGGTCATGATAGTAGCTTTCTCATAAAGAGCAATTTGTGCGAATGAACCCTAGAAATGTGCCCATGCTAGAGAAGCAAGAATTCCAATAAAACCTAAGGAAATGCTAGTAAGGGGTCAAAATTAAAGAATTAGTGTACAAAAAACAAAATTTGGCTAAGTCGAGATGTTGCTCAAGGATGACCTAAATCATGGAGTGTAAATCAATCATGAAACATGAGAATGGATAGGTCTTGACCCAAGCAACGTAAGTCCCCCTTGTGATTCTAGCAGATATCACATCACAATCATTGAGTCTATCTGCAATATAATGTCAAGACCTGAATATTGGAATCTTGGAGTCATCCCATTTGATCACGTAGTTTAGCACTTGGGAGGATTTTGTTCAAGAGAGGATAGAATACTTAGTATTTTATTTTGTGTTGCATAGTGCATAAAAAACACATCAACAGAAACCATTGAAAGGTTTGGTTAAAGCCTTCGAATCACAATCTCTACAAGAAGCTATCAAGAGTGCCCAGAATTTGGAAACTTTAGTATCCAAGAACATAATTCATAAGGCACCACTTTTAGAGCAACCAAAGAAGCCTATCAATGTAATATTTTATTTACCTTGGATATGTTTTATCCTAAGTGTGATATTCCACTATTAAAAAGCTTAATTAGGTAATATTTTTACTTAGGTAGAATAAGATAATGAGTTGCACATTCTCCTTCTTTGATTGAGATTCTACTTTTTCCTTGTCACAAATTTGGAAACTTGGATAAGCAATTTCTTTTTTTGGGTTTTCTACCTCTTCATGATCCTCATGGATTTGGAATCTTGGAAGCTATATATTGTAGGTTTTTCCTCGATTAACATATCAAATGAAACTATTGTGAGCTTTCATAGCTTAACATACCAAGGGCTTAAGTTTAGGGACGACATGGGGATGACGAAGGGGGTGGGGTGGGATGCAAATATATATACAACTTAAAAAATTAATTATAAAAGGATGTGTATAGAATAAGTATAACAACTGTAAATAAAACTTTGCCACACTATGTAAATTTTACAATAAACATTAAAAATATGTCAATGATTGCATTGAAATTTGAACATTAACAATGGTGGTAGAGTTTTGGAACTTTGGGAACAAACTAAGAATAAGTATATGAATTGCAGATGAAACTTTGGCATACTAATGTTTTAAACTAGTCAAGATAGAAAAAATGGAAATGATTGCATTAAAAATAAGAATGGTGG